>NC_083876.1:5151515-5454545 GCF_032452875.1 Bos javanicus | reverse complement strand
CATCAAAATACAAGAAAATAAGGTCATAAGGAAGAGAAAGAATATCTCTAATCTTTATTTTTTCTATCTTATTTAATTAAGATCTCCTAGTCTCCTTTCAGTGAACTCACAGAAGTATTGTCAACTCTCCTGTGAAGAAAATGGACTGATGTAGTCATATGTGTCCTCTTTCTCATTGTTGCTGATTTTCTCAGCTGAATCAACCACAAGGTGAACTGCACATAACATGACAACATCCAAAATGAAGGAGAAATGCATGAGATTCTTTTATGATTATGTTGAACTTGAATTATTGCAATGGATAGGGGGCCCAGTGTGTGTGTGCATGCTAAGGTACTTTAGTGGTGTCCAACTCTTTGTAACCCTATGGGCTGTAGCCCACCAGTCTCCTCTGTCCATGGGATTCTCCAGGCAAGAATACTGGAGTAGGTTGCCATGCCCTCCTCCAGGGTATCTTCCGACCCAGGGACCGAACCCGCATCTCTTCTATTTCCGGCATCGACAGGCAGGTGTCACTCTGTCATGTCTGACTCTTTGCCACCCCATAACTGAACCCGGTCAGTCTTCTCTGTCCATGGAATTCTGTCCATGCAAGAATACTGGAGTGGGTTGCCACTCCCTTCTTCAGGGGATAGAGTTCACACCAGTTGTGAACTTCCCAGCGCCACCTGGGAAGCCCTGCAATAAAATACTTGTGTTTCAAAAACAATTCAAACCCACAGTTTCTCATAAACTATTATTTCTAGCCCATCGTAACAAAAAAATATTGAATAGTCAAGTGTGAATTGAAGTCATCTATTGAACTGCATTCAAAAAATGCGATTTTGCAGAGAATATAAAAATAAATAAATAAAACAATGAATTACAGGCAAAGTGAATGACCTCAAGATAAAGATTTCATTCTAGTTTTTTTTTTTTCTTCTCCCAAACCTAGTTCTTTTACCACAACACAATGCTGCCACTGAAATCATTAACATAAGCAAAAATGCTTATTTTGTACAATATGTAGTTCATGTAGTTTGAACAGATTTTTCTCACAACATCATAATAATTGTGACATTATAAAGGCTGCATTTCTTCCCCAATTACAGTTGAGAAACTTGAATTTATCAAATTTAAGAGATTAAATATTACTCTAAAAATATTATAATTCTACCCTATATCCTTTCTACAATATCACAGAATTTACCAACTAAAAATATTTGTAATTATTTAACAAGGATATACTTCAAGTTTTAGGCACTTTTCTAGTTTCATGGGATACATACAATAAGAAATAAAATCACAAAAATTCCTACTTTCATGCAGTTTATACTATACATTTTTTTTCTTTTTCTTTTTTTTCTTCTCTAGGTGAAAACAAGTAGAGGTTGGGAGAAAAAAACGCAAGATCAACATACGTGTAAAGCAATGTGCTCCTGTCTTTTTATATGAATGCTATTTATGGAGGACCCTGATGTATTATTACTCCCCTTTGAAACACAACCCTAAATGCATAGGGGATGTTTGCTATTTCTAACTCAGAATAATTCCTTATCTCTCTTTGTTTTTGAATGTATATCTGAACACACTTATCTTTCTTCCTTTATGCAATTCATTTTGATTTGTCCTTAAAGACACAACTTAGTGAAAATAGTCTCTAGGAAATTGTTTCTTATCTTTCTAATCTGAATGTCCTTCATTTTTTCTTAGTTCCAGTGACCATGTTTATTAAATAAAGAAGACTCTTGAGAGTCCCTTGGACTGCAAGGAGATCTAACCAGTCCATTCTAAAGGAGATCAGTCCTGGGTGTTCTTTGGAAAGAGTGATGCTAAAGCTGAAACTCCAGTATTTTGGCCACCTCATGCGAAGAGCTGACTCATTGGAAAAGATTCTGATGCTGGGAGGGATTTGGGGCAGGAGGAGAAGGGGACAACAGAGGATGACATGGTGGATGGCATCACTGACTTGATGGACATGAGTCTGAGTGAACTCCGGGAGTTGGTGATGGACAGGGAGGCCTGGCATGCTGCAATTCATGGGGTCGCAAAGAGTCGGACACTACTGAGCGGCTGAACTGAATATCTTACTTTTACTTATCTGCCTACCTACACTCTTTTCACTTTTACCATATGGCATCACTGATGAAGGCTTATATTTGTTCCAAATATTGTTAGAGACTCAATAAGGGCCTAGTTGAATGCCACTAGAGTTCTATAGTGTTAGTTATTTTAATGATTGCCCCAATCTCACAGTTAGACAAAAACCTGAGTTTTTTTTTTTCTCTTTGTAATAGAAATTTTCAAAACAAATATTTTATGAAATAGACAAAAAAAAAAAAAAAAAACAAAAAAAAACTTCAAATAATTCTGATAATTAACTAGATTTAGGAGTCACTATTTGATGGCTCATACTGATTACATTTAAAACCATCACTTGTTAGGTCAAAAACCTTTGAGTTATTTTATCTATTAAGTATGAATTTTAAAGGATAATACATATATACTCAACAGTAAGAAAATAAACAACCTGATAAAAAATGTAGAAGAGATCTGAACAGACACCTCACCAAGAAAAACACACATGTCAAGTAAGCAAATGAAGAGATTCTCTACACCATATATCACTAGGGAACCTGAAGTTAAAACAACATGAGACAGAACTACAAAGCTATTAGAATGGCCTGGATCTGGGACTCTGACAGCATCAAACACCGGCAAGGGTTGGAACAACAAAAACCTCCCATTCATTAATAGTGGAAATGGACAATGGTACAGCCACTTTAGAAAACAGCTGTGTGTATGTATGTGTGTGTTTTACAAAACTAAACACATCTCTTGATATATGATCCATCAGTTATGAGTATTGGTCTTTACCCACGTGTGTTGAAATTTTTGTCCACATGAAAGTTTTTATATAATGTTTATAACAATTTTATTCATAATTGGCAAAACCTGGAAATGACCACAATGCCTTTAAGTAGATGGATGCATAAATAAACTATGGTACATTAAGACAATGGAAAATTCAGTGTAAAAAGTAAAGAACTGTCAAATCACAAAAAGACATGGAGGAAACATTCATGCATATTATTACATGAAAGAAGCCAATCTGAATGGGCTATATACTATATGGTTCCAAACAATATGACATTATGGAAAAAGCAAAATTATGATGACAGTAAAAAAAAGAGCAGGGGAAAAGAATGAGGTCAAAAACAAAGCAGAGTAAAAATTTACCTTTATCTCTGACCTTCAATATACAAACAGTAAAACATCCACAACTCAATAAACGTGCCTTGGCCCAACACATTAGAAGGCAAGAAAACTCCAAACACCTGTATCTGAAGAGGCATATCTGAGGGACCAGCAGAAATGGTATCTGAAGTTCAGGCCCTCAGACCACAGCAAAAGAGCCCCTAGCTTCAGATAATGCAGTGACCAAGAGAAGGCAGCACAACTCCAACTGTTTGACTGCACCAGTGCCCATGGTCACAGGTGATGAGGTCACAGATGATGTATCTCAGAGAATCCAAGGCACAGTGAAAGTGAAAGTTGCTCAGTCTTATCCCACTGTTTGTGACCCCATGGACTAGACAGTCCATGGAACACTCCAGGGCAGAATACTGGAGTGGATAGCTTTTCCCTTCTTCAGGGGATCTTCCCAACCCAGGAATCCAACACAGGTCTCCCCCATTGCAGGCAGATTCTTTACCAGCTGAGCCACAAGGGAAGCCCTAAGACAACTAAAGATCCCTCCATTTCTATAACAAGAGTGGCTCTGGCAAAAGCAAGGTATCAGCACTCCTGGTGGCACAAGAAGAAATGACAAGGGCACAGAGCCACACCTCTTATAGATAGTGGCTGCAGGGAAGTGCAACTCACAAACATAACCAGAGGCATCTCTGATAAGAGAAAGTAAAGACTTGTGTGATAAGTCCCTGTCAGAAAACAAAAGTTGTTGTTCAGTCACTCAGTCCTGTCTAACTTTTTGTGACCTCAAGGAATGCAGCATGACAGGTTTCCCTGCCCTTCATTATCTCACCCAGGGTTTGCCCAGGCTCATGTCCAAAGAGTTGATGATGCCATGCAACCATCTAATCATCTGTCCCCACCTCTCCTCCTGTTCTCAATCTTTCCCAGCATCAGGGACTTTTCCAATGAGTTGGCTCTGCACATAAGGTGGCCAAAATATTGGTGCTTCAGCTTTAGCATCAGTCCTTTCAATGAATGTTCAGGTTGATCTCATTTAGGATTGACTGGTTTAATCTGCTTGCTGTCTAAGAGGCTCTCAAGAGTCTTCTCTAGTGCCACAGTTTAAAAGCATGAATTCTTTAACATTCAGCCTTCTATATGGTACAAATCTCACATCCATCCATGACTACTGGAAAAACCATAGCTTTGACTAGATGGATCTTTGTTGGCAAAGTGATGTTTCTGCTTTTTAATACACTGTCTAAGTTTGTTATTACTTTTCTTCCAAGGAGCAAGCTTCTTTTAATCTCATGTCTGCAGTTGCCATCAACAGCAATTTTGGAGCCCAAGAAAATAAAATTTGCAATTGTTTCTTTCCCCCCAACACATATTTGCCATGAACTAATAAGACTGAGTGTCATGATCTTATATTTTTGAATGTTGAATTTTAACGCAACTTTTTCACTCTTATCTTTCACCTTCATCAAAAGGCTCATTAGTTACTCTTTGCTTTCTGCCACTGGGTTAACCTGGTATCTCAGCTGTTAAAGAATCATCCTGCAATGCAGGAGACCCCAGTTAGATTCCTGAGTCAGGAAGATCCTCTGGAGAAGGGATAGGCTACCCACTCCAGTATTCTTGGGCTTCCCTGGTGGATCAACTAGTAAAGAATCCACCTGCAATGTGGGAAACCTGGATTCAATCCCTGGGTTGGTAATATCCCCTGAAGAAGGGAACAGCTACCCACACCAGTATTGTGGCCTGGAGAATTTCATGACAGTCCGTGAGGTCACAAAGATTTGTACAAAGCTGAGCGACTTTCACTTTTTGCCATTAGGGTGGTGTCATTTCCATATCTGAGGTTACTGATACTTCTCCCAGAATTCTTAATCACAGCTTTTGCTTCATCCAGCCTGGAATTTTGCATGATGTTCTCTGCATAGAGATTAAATAAGCAGGGTGAAAATATACAACCTTGACATAACTTCTTTCCCAATTTTGACAGTCCATTGTTCCAGTCTGGTTCGAACTGTTGCTTGTTAACCTGCATACATGTTTCTCTGGAGGCAGATAAAGTGGTTTGGCATTTCCATCTCTAAGAATTTTCCACAGTTTGGTGTGATTCACCCATTCAAAGGCTTTCTCATAGCCAATGAAGAAAAATTAGATGCTTTTCAGAATTCACTTTTTTTTTTTTTTCTATTTTCCCGTGGCTGTTGGCAATTTGATCTCTGGCTTCACTGCCTTTTCTGAATCCAGCTTATACATCTGGAAGTTCTTGGCTCATGTACTATTGAAGCCTAGCTTGAAAAACTTTGAACATTACCTTGCTAGTATGTGAAATGAGTGCAATTGTGCAGTAGTTTGAACATTTTTGGGCATTTCTCTTCTTTGGAATTAAAACTGACATTTTCCAGGCCTGTGGCCACTGCTGAGTTTTCCAAATGTGCTGGTATATTGAGTGCAGCACTGTCAGAGCATCATCTCTTAGGATTTGAAATAGCTCAGCTGGAATTCCATCATTTCCACTAATTTGTTTGTAGTAATGATTCCTAAGATCCACTTGACTTCAGACTACAGGATGTGTGACTCTAGCTGACTGACCACACCATCGTGGTTTTCTTGGTCATTAAGACCTTTTATGTATAGTTCTTTGTATTCCTGCTGTCACTTCTTAAACTCTTCTGCTTCTGTTAGATCCTTACTGTTTCTGTCTTTTTTTGTACCCATGCTTGTGTGAAATATTCTCATTATGTCTAATTTTCTTAAAGAGATCTCTAGTCTGTCACATCTACTGTTTTTTCTACTTCTTTGAATTGTTCACTTAAGAAGGCTTTCTTGTTTCTCCTTGCTATTCTTTGGAACTCTGCATTCAGCTGGGTATATCCTTTCCTTTCTCCTTTGATTTCCACTTTTCTCAGCTATTTGATAAGCATCTTCAGACAATCATTTTGCTTTCTTGTAATTCTTTTACATTGGGATGATTTTAGTCACTGCCTCCTTTGTTACAAACCTTTGTCCATAGTTCTTCAGGCACTCTGCATACCAGATCTAATCCCTTGAATCTATTCATCACCTCCACTGTATAATCATACAGAATTTGATTTAGGTTAAAGCTAAATGACCTAGTGATTTTCTCTACTTTCTTCCACTTACATCTTAATTTTGCAATAAAATGCTCATGAGCATGAGCCGTTCTTGTTTTTTGCTGACTGTTTAGAGCTTCTCTACCTTTGGTTGCAAAGAATATAATAAATTTGATATTGGTATTGACCATCTGGTTATGTCCGTGTGTAGAGTTGTCTCTTGTATTGTTGGAAGACAGTGTTTTCTATGAGCTTTGTGTTCTCTTGGTCAAAGCTAACTCTGTTAGCTTTTGCCCTGTTTCATTTTGTACCACAAGGCCAAATTTGCCTATTACTTCAGGTAACTCTTGACTTTGTACTTCTGCATTCTAAACCCCTATGATGAAAATAATTTTTTTTGTGTGTGTGTGTGTTAGTTCTAGAAGGCTTTTTTGGTCTTCATAGAGCTGTTAGACTTTAGCCTCATTAGCATTAATGGTTGGTGCATACACTTCTATTTCTATGTTGTGGGATGGTTTGTCTTGGAACTTAACCAAGAGCATTCTCTCATTTTTGAGATTGCACCCAAGTACTGCATTTTGGACTCTTTGTAGATGTTTACAGATCTTCTCCATTTCCTCTTGTTGATTTCTAGTCTTATACCATTATGCTCAGAAAAAAATAATTTTCATGATTTAAATTTTCTTAATTTTCTCAGATTTCTGTCCTTTCATATGATCCTGGGGAATATTCTGTTTAGTAGGATTTTCTATGTGTCTGTTAATCCCTTTTGTTTATTCTTTACAGTTGAGGACTAGATAGTTTGAATAATTTCAGTGGGCTTTGGGCTATAGGGGTGGTCCCTCGCTGCCTGGTACCTGCATTGGTATGATTAAGGCAGAAAGTGTTTCCTCTTGGGGTTCACAGGCCAGATACAGCAGGTATGGTTCTGGATCAGTTAGCTTGAAAGTTAAAGACCTGCTTCAGCTGAGATTTTTGCTGTCTTTAATAACTAGCCAGTCCCAGGCAGTTTCTCTGGGGCCAGAAAATTTCCTTTTAATATGAAAACATAATTAAATGCAAAAGAGTTTAAAAATGATGACTACAATATGCATTGTACATATATATGCATACATGTATGCTAAGTCGCTTCAGTTATGTCCCAGTCTTTGCAACCCCATGGACTGTAGTCCGCCAGGCTCCTCTGTCCATGAGATTCTCCAGTCAAAAATACTGGAGTGGTTTGCCATGCCCTTCTCCAGGGAATCTTCCTGACCCAGGGATTGAACCCGTGTCTCCTTCGGCTCCTACCTTACAGGCAGATTCTTTATCACTTAGACACCAGGGAAGCCCACACATGTATATACATGTATGTATATATGCACACCTATATGAGTGTTTATGTATGCATTACTTAAATATCTATATATGCATACCTACCTGTGTGTGTGTGAGTATGTATATTCAGGTCATTATGTTCACAATACACCCTTTTCTTTCCATCTTCTCTATTGTCTCATATTTTCTTTTCCTTACTGATTAATTCATCAACTAATTGATATTTCATTTATTCTTCAAGTTTTACCACTAATAATATATGACCTTTACCAATGCCACCAAAATTGATATAGTCCCTTTTCTATGAATCCATAGAACTTCATCACATCTTCATGCAACTGGTTTAACAATCTGATTTGAACAGGTATGTTTATGCCTATATTGCCAGATAGATTTTGAGATCCATGAAAATTGTGGGTCTTGTAGGATTTCATTACTTTACTTATAGTGAAACCAAATTATTCTGTTTCATGTCATGTTCTTTGGGATTATCTGTTGATTTTGTTTAACCTACAAAGGACTTGACCTCATCCAGACTATAACCCAGCCCCTGTGAGGATAGGTGTGGAAATATGAATTTTAATCAATATCTCTGCTGATAGTTTGACACACTATATTTTTAAAACCATTGTTGAAGCCATTCATTATAAATTAAATAGTATAAATCCAAGTTATACCATATTTTTACTGGTCTATGTAACACATACAATAAATTAGAAAATGGAGCTCAAATTTTATTTCTAACCAGCACATATACCAACCAATTTTCTTATCTATCTGCATATATTAGTTTATTGAAACCATACCATAATTCACTGAAGTGGTTACTATTACTAATCATTTTACAGATGAAGGTAATGGAATCATAAAATACGAAG
This sequence comes from Bos javanicus, assembly GCF_032452875.1. Taxonomy (NCBI): domain Eukaryota; kingdom Metazoa; phylum Chordata; class Mammalia; order Artiodactyla; family Bovidae; genus Bos; species Bos javanicus. The sequence continues at coordinate 5,446,090 of NC_083876.1, read as the reverse complement.
TAATTTGCCACAGAATATGTATCTTTTAAGTGTGGCTGCTTACTGTGTTTTTAAATACATTTCAAGCTCAAACAAAAATAGTTTAATTTGCACATGTCCACTTATACATGGATTTTTTTTTTTTAATACCAAATACTACAGTACTATACAATCCAGACTTGGTTGAATCTTTGAATGTGAAATTTAAGGATCAACACAGATACAAGGGCCAACTTTAAAGTTACACTCAGATTTTCTACTGTGTAAAGGATCTGTACCCTTAACTGAAATATTGTTCAAAGATCATCAGTACTATATATCTTTTAGTGCAGTGATCCTCACCTCCTGGGTCACAGACCTGTGCTGTGATATATTAGGATTTGGGCCACACAACAGGAGGTGAGCAGGAGGCTAGGGAGCAAAGCTGCAACTGCGTTTACAGGTGCTCCCCTTGCTTACATTATTTCCTGAGCTCTGTCTTCTGTTAGATCAGGAATGGCATAATAAGTGAAATATGCTTGAATTATCCTGAAACTATCACCAACTTCTCCTTTCCCATCATGTGAAAAAAGTAGTCCCTGGTGCCAAAAATTTGGGTACTGCTGTTATACGGTGTATAAAGAAATTAGATAGATGATTCATAAGTAGATGCTAAAGATAGCTAGGTAGATAGATAAATTATATTACCTGAAATTTGAAAATGTGATCAAAATTATAGCAGAACAAATAAAGGACATGAAGTGTCAGTTACATGAAAAGCAAACACACTGTCTTCAGTCTTTTAGCTCATCCACATGCACACACATATGACTGTATAAGATAGATAACCAACAAGGATCTACTATATATCACTGGGAAGTCTGCTCAATACTGTGTGATAATTTATATGAGAAAATAATCTAAAAAGAAGGAATATATGGATACATATACATAACTGAATCACTTTGCTGTACATCTGAAACTAACCCATCATTGTAAATAGAAAAAAAAATTACTTCTTAATAATAAAAAATCTACTCATCTACAATAAAACCCAAAGTACTAGTTATGTATATATATATACATATATAGTGTTTTCCTTGACTCAGAGCAAATACATATTTCTGAGAATTAGATCTAAAATACTTCTAACTCCTAATAGTTTCTATATTAATTAAACTAGGGAAAATTCTAAAGCCAAATCTTGTCATAAATCATACTCATTGGCAGTTCATTTGGAAATTTTAATATTGAGGAGCCTATTCAAGTTAGCTTTAATGTATAATTCTGGATATGAACTCAGTCTCCAGTGAATGTACAAGAAAATAACCAAGCTGTTCAGTATCTTATCTGAAAAATAATTTAATCCTAAGACTCATCCATGCAATTTTTAAAAACTTCCTTACTGGTAAAAATTACAATAAGCTCTGGCTTGAATTCATTTTACTTTCTACAGGCAAAGCATTTCATACACATTATCACATATAAGCATCATAACAAACTGAAAAAATTAATAGTATTTAGAGATGAATGTACCAAAACCCAGAAAGTAGGAGTGAAAAATAAATGATTACCTTTGACCTAAATTCGGACACAAACAATATTGAAATCATAAAAATAATCCAATATTTTTGCCCATTTGAATTTGCTGTGAACATTTTTATTTTTGGTATGTAAATGCCAGTCATTACACCAGAGAAGCTATAGTCCAGATATGAACATTAACAATTTTAACATAAAAAGTATTATGCTGTTACTCCTCTGAAACAAGTCTAGATGGACACTTAAAATAAAATACCATGACTTGAGGAATAAAAAAACAGTAGCTGTGAACTCACCGAATTTAAAAATGTTATCCTAAGTACAAAAAGAAGATATCTATAGAAAAATTGGCACAGAGTATTTCTAGGAAGTCTACAAACTATTATTAGCAGTAAGAGATATGAAGTTTAGCCCTTCTGCTGACTTCAGGCATCAAACCCTGTTTGGATAGTACATTAAATATTGATGTATATATTTTTATTTCATGGACTATCCTGTCTACAATGTACTTTTAGATCTTGAGCTAACAAGTATTGTGAAAGCTGAACTTAGAATCTAGGGCATGTTGGACAAATCTATTATATGCAGAGACACAGAAAACTCTGCTTCCAAGGGAAAAAAAAAATACATGATTTTATTTCATATGGCAAAAGAGATCTCCAAATGACTTTTACAAATGCGCCAAGGGGATGAGCATAAATATATATATTTTCCATTCTTTAGGCTTCAAGGTAATTGTTAGGCAGCCTGAAAAAATAGGCTAAGCTGTTGCTTTATCTATCTACTTTAACTGGCATCCTCATGGATTCAGATATAAATAAGAAGGCCACTAGAGAGAAATAGATGAAAGTAAGTGATATAAGAACTGTCAACAGGAACTTCTGAGACTGCCTGACAAACTCAGCTGTTAAGTTACTTGCATCTGAAAACAAGCAACTTCTGCAGGACTTTTGCTTTAAATATTTATGGGAATGCAGATTCTTATTTGATGAAAACAAAATAATAGGTCTTGTGCAGGATTGGAGAGAGAGAAAATCCTTCATATTTATTAATTATTCTAATATTAAGGCTGAAAATTAGAAATAGAAGAACAAGATTTTGGCGAAGTTTTGATAGGGTATATGCGATAGAGAAGGGCTTCCCAGGTGGTGCCAGTAGCAAAGAATCTGACTGCAATGCAGTGACTTTGGAGACTTTGAATTCAATCCCTGGATGGGGAAGATCCTCTGAAGGTGGATATGGCAAACCAGTCCAGTATTCTTGCCTGGAGAATCCCATGGACAACGCACCCTGGTGGGCTACAGTCCATAGCGCTGCAAGGAGTCAGACACGACTGAGCGACTTAGCACCCATGTTGATCAAGGCAACAAAAAGGGCAGAAAACAGAGCCAAGGAAATGAAATACCTGTAAAACTGCTACCCAGCTGGCCAGAAGCATGAAATGGTTTCAATATAATGTTGAGGAAAGCTCATAGAACAAAAGATGATGTACATTACAGGAAACAAATGTAATGACAAACTAATTTTACAGAGCATTTCATAACATCTATGAAATTTTCTATAAACAATGGATTAATATAAAATATTCTTATAAATACTATGTTCAACAACGATTGTTGGTGTTTAGATCATGGCCTAAACTACTTATGTATGTATTTATGTATTTGACTAAACTATTAAAGCTAGTCATTAAACATCTTCTGGATGTATATGTAGATTATGCTTTTTGATGCCCTCAGTCTGAATTTTTTTTTTTTAATCATCTCAAACAATCAACATTATGGAAAAATGTTAATAAAACCCATTGAACAAAAGCATTGTATTTATTAAAGCAATAAATATAGTACTTAGTAAAAGAACCCAAAGCAAAGAAATATAGTATAGTTTAGTATGCAAGGAATCAAAAAAGTTGACAGCTGAATTTTTTCAAAGTACTGTGCAATTATAATTTAACTTTACAATAATAACAAAATATTTTACTACATTCTTCAGGAAATACAGATGGACTTGCCAATATCTCTCAGTTTAGCACTGTATTTATTAACAACATGAAACATGATAAAATAAAATATTTTTTATGAATATTCTGGTGATATTGAGTTGACAAACAAAATATTCCATTTCTTTTCATGTCAGGGCATTATTTAATTTATTTAATTCTAATAGCTGAAATAGAAATAAGATTTTAGAAAACATATAGTAAAATATATGTTTCTACTTCACACATGAAAAAAGGAAGGTTAAGCATAACATTTATAACTTGTAAATTTGTAACTTCCAACTTATATTTTGGTTTTATATATATTAACAATTTATAGATTTATCAAAAAAATTTCACCCAGAAATACTGCTTACCTTCTAAAATGTAATTTATTAATTATTTTGAAAATAACTGTTGTTCCTAAAAATATCAAAACACATTATTCATTGTTTTTATAAATCTTGATAAAAGAATAAAATATGCCTCTTTATTTTATTGCACAAATCTTCTGAAACCTGATGCTAAAATATCACTAACTTTATTTCTTTTCATTATCTAAGTTATAATTAAATTGGGACTTCCCTGGTGGTTCAGTGGTTAAGATGCCACAAATCCATGCAAGAGGCGTGGGTTTAGGCCTTGGTCAGGGAACTAAGATACTGCCATCTGCATGGTGCAGGCAAAAATAAAGAAAAAAAAAAAGTAAATGTACCCTCCTCCCCCAAAAAAAGTAAACTTATAATAAAAATTATTCTTTAAATATTTATATTAACAGACCACCAATAAAAGCTTGATATTATAATTATTGACTGTATTAAATAAAACAGATAAAAATGTATTAACAAATTGATATTTACAAGTTATTGTTGCAAGAAATCAAATTTTATTTATATGCTTTATTTATTTATTTTTAATTTTCACCTCATTTCTTTTTCTGAGAAGTTTTATTTTTTAATATAAATTTATTTATTTCAATTGGAGGCTAATTACAAAATTGTATTGGTTTTACCATACATTGAGCAGTTTTAGTTTCACAAAAAATTGAAAATTTCAGAGATTACTTATATACCACCTGCCTCTGAACATGTATAGCCTCCCTTGTCATCTGGATAATTTATAATAGTGATACATGTTTACAAAGAATAAACCTAATAATAATTACTATTATACAAATCCCAGAGTTTATAATAGGGTTTGCTATTGGTGTTGTGTATTCTATGATCTTGACTAAATGTGAAATGACATATACCCATCATTATAATCTCATACAGAGATCTGATCTGTCTATTCATCATCCCTTCCTTCTCCCAGTCCCTGGAAACTACTGGTCTTTTTACTGTCTCCAAAACTTTGGAAAAATTTTATCTTTTCCAAAATGTCATATCATTTGAATTATACTTATATTCTTACATATATTTATAGCCTTCTCATATTGACTTAATTTGCATAGTAATAGGCATTTAAGATTCCTCCATGTCTTTTTTGTGTCTTGAAAGCTCATTTCCTTTTAGGGCTCAATAATATTTCATTGTCTGGATATACCAGAATTTATACATTTACTCACTGAAGGATATCTTATGGCTTCCAAGTTTGGGAAAATTTAAATAAGTCACTGTGAATATCATGTACAGTGTTTTGCAGTAACATAGAAAGTTTTCAAATCTTTTGAGTAAATATCAAGGAGCATAATAACTGGATCATATTGTCAAAGTCTATGGTCATATGGCCAAAGTCATATGGTCAAAGTTTTCTAAGAAACTGCCAAAATGTCTTCCGAAGTTTCTGTATCATTTTGCATTCCTATCAGCAACAAACGAGAGTTCCATAACTCTGTCAGCACTAGATGTTCTCAGCATTCCAGATTCTGGCTATTCTAATAGGCAGGTACACTGTAACATTACCATTTTAATTTCTATTTCTCTGAGATGTGGAGAATCTTTTAATATACTTATATACTTCTCTGCCATCTGTGTGTCGTCTTTGGTGAGGTATCTATTAAGGTCTCAGGCTCATTTATAATAGGGAAATTTGATGCTGATATTTCAGAGTTCTTTGTATATCACTGACTCAATGGACATGAGTTTGAGTAAACTCTGGGAGTCAGTGATGGACAGGGAGGCCTGGCATGCAGCAATCCATTGGGTCGCAAAGAGTCAGACATGACTGAGTGACTGAACTGAACTGAACTGTATATTTTGGGTAACAGTATTTTATCAGATATATCTATTCCAAATATATTCTTTCTTTTTTTTCCATTATGTGTATTTTATAACTTTGGTAGTTGCCTCACAGTCCTTAAGTATTCTGTTCTGTTTCCTTTTTAACTTTATTCTCTTTGCTTTTCAGTTCCAAGGATTCTACTTATATATCCTCTAGCTGGTAGATTATTTTATCAGTTAAGTTCAGTCTGCTAGTAAACTAATCAAAGACATGCTTCAATTTTACAGTAATTATGATTTTTAGGATTTCTTCCTCTTTCTTTCTTAAAAGTTTCCATCACTCTGTTTACATTTCCATCTTCTCTTGCATGCTATCAGTTCAGTTCACTTCATCTTCTCAGTCATGTCCAATACTTTGTGACCCCGTGGACTGTAGCACGCCAGGCTACCTTTTCAACATCAACTCCCACTGCTTCCTGTACAATTTCACAAACCTATACCCATGGTTCTCCAGGCACTCTATCAGGTCAAATCCCTTGAATCTATTTGTCACTTCCCCTGTATAATCATAAGGTATTTGATTTAGATCTTACCTGAGTGGTCTAGTGGTTTTCCCTACTTGAGCCACAGTCAGTTCCCAATATTCTTTTTGCTGACTGTATAGAGCTTCTCCATCTTTAGCTGCAAAGAATATAATCAATCTAATTTTGGTATTGACCACCTGGTGATGTCTATGTGTAGAGTAGTCTCTTGTGTTGTTGGAAGAGGGTGTTTGCTATGACCAGTGTGGTCTCTTGGCAAAATTCTATTAGCCTTTGCCCTGCTTCATTTTGTACTCCAAGGCCAAACTTGCCTGTGACTCCAGGTATCTCTTGACTTCCTACTTTTCTATTCTAGTCACCTGTGATGAAAATCACATCTTTTTTTTGGTTTTAGTTCAAGAAGGTCTTATGGGTCATCACAGGACCATTCAACTTCAGCTTCTTTGGCATTAGTGTTTGATGCATAGACTTGGATTATTGTGATATTGAATGGTTTGCCTTGGAAACAAACAGAGATAATTCAGTCATTTTTGAGATTGTACCCAAATACTGAACGTTGGACTCCTTTGTTGACTATGAGGGCTACCCCACTTCTTCTAAGGGATCCCTGCCCATAGTAGTAGATATAATGGTCATCTGAGTTCAATACACCCATTCCCATCCATTTTAGTTCAGTGATTTCTAAAATATTAATTTTCACTCTTGCCATCTCCTGTTTGACCATGTCCAATTTACTTTGATTCATGAATCTAACATTCCTGGTTACTATGCAATATTGTCCTTTGCAAAGTTCTTCAGCATTGAATTTTGCTTCTATCACCAACCACATCCATGACTGGCCATTGTTTTCACTTTGGTTCTATCTCTTCATTCTTTCTGGAATTATTTCTCCACTGTATTCCAGTAGTCTATTGTGAAACTACTGATCTGGGGAGTTCATCTTTCAGTGTCCTATCTTTTTTTCCTTTTCATACTGTTCATGGGATTCTCAAGGCAATAATACTGAAGTGGTTTGCCTTTCCCTTCCCCAGTTGACCATGTTTTGTTAGACTCTCCACCGTGACCCATCCATCTTGGGTGGCCCTGCATGGCATGGCTCATAGTTTCTTTGAGTTAGACAAGGCTGTGGTCCATGTTATTAGTTTGGTCAGTTTTCTGTGATTTTTGTTTTTTTCTGTCTGCCCTCTGATTAATAAAGATAAGAGGTTTATGGAAGCTTCCTGATGGGAGAGACTGACTTGGGAGAAATTGGGCGGACCAATTTCTCGTGTTGGACCATGGTCAATAAATCTTTATTCCAATTTTTTTGTTTATTGTTGAGTCCATATTCCCTCTGGGTTTTTTGGCCTGAGGTCAAACTATTGACCCAAGCCTCCACTGAAGATTCCTGAAAACTCACAGGTAAGTCTGACTCAGTCTCTTGTGGGGACACTGATCCTTTCTCCTGGTTCTTGGTGCACACAAGGTTTTTGTTGTTGTTGTTTTGTGCCCTCCAAGAGTCTTTTTCCCCAGTCCTGTGTAAATTCTGTGATCAAATCCCAGTGGCCTCCAAAGTCAAATTCTCTGGGCTTCTCAGTGTCTTTGCTGAATCCGCATGTTGGGAGACCTGTTTTTGGTCCTAGAACTTTCTTAACAATGTGAGAATTTCCTTGGTATAATTGCTCTGCAGTTTGTGGGTTGTCTGCTCTCTCTATGTGGGCCTAATCACAACCTCCTCTAAGAGGGTAAGAGGGCTTATGCCACACACTGTGTGATCAAGATCTGTTGCATCCAGAGCCCCTGTCTCTGTGGCTGGCCACTGCTGAGCCATACCTCCACAGAAGACACTCAGACACTTAAATATAGGTATGGTTCAGTCTCTTTGGGGCCTCTGGGTCTTGGTGAGCACAAGATTTTGTTTGAGTCCTCGGAGTGTCTCTGAGGGGTATGAGGTTTGATTCTAAACACAAGTTTCCCCCCTCCTACCATCTTATTGGGGCTTCTCCTTTGTCCTTGTATGGGGGTATCTATTTTTGGTGGAATCCAACATTCTTCTCTTGATGGTTGTTCAGCAGCAAGTTGTAATTTTGGAGTTCTCACAGAAGAAGATGAGCCCATGTCCTTCTATTCTGCCAGTTGTTTTAAATTCCTAGTCTGATAATTCCAACATTCCTACTATGTCTGATTCTGATGTCTTCAAATTGTGCTCTTTGTCTTTTGATGTGATATATATATATATATATATATATATATATATATATATATATGTTTTTTTTTTTCCTGGTAGTCAGACATCTTGTACCAGCTACAAGAAATTGCTATGAATAGATCTTTAATAACAGGGTAGTGAGAGTGGGGGAAAATAAGATATAGTCCTGTAGTTGGAGTCCATCTTTTAGTGAGCCTGTTCCTCTTAACTGAGAACTTCTTAAGTATTTCTTAGATTTTTCTTCTCTATAGGTAGGACACAACAGATAGAGTGGCTGAAGTTAGGTATGTCTTAACCACTTTGGTTATTTACACTCTGATAATCCCTAACAGTCAGCAAAAACAAGACCAGGAGATGACTGTGGCCCAGACCATGAACTCCTTATTACCAAATTCAGACTTAAATTGAAGAAAGTAGGGAAAACCACTAGACCATTCCGGTATGACCTAAATCAAATCCCTTATGATTATACAGTGGAAGTGAGAAATAGATTTAAGGGCCTAGATTTGATAGATAGAATGCCTGATGAACTATGGAAAGAGGTTCGTGACATTGTACAGGAGACAGGGATCAAGACCATTCCCATAGAAAAGAAATGCAAAAAAGCAAAATGGCTGCCTAGGGAGGCCTTACAAATAGCTGTGAAAAGAAGAGAAGCAAAAAGCAAAGGAGAAAAGGAAAGATATAAACATCTGAATGCAGAGTTCCAAAGAATAGCAAGAAGAGATAAGAAAGCCTTCTTCAGCCATCAATGCAAAGAAATAGAGGAAAACAACAGAATGGGAAAGACTAGGGATCTCTTCAAGAAAATCAGAGATACCAAAGGAATATTTCATGCAAAGATGAGCTTGATAAAGGACAGAAATGGTATGGACCTAACAGAAGAAAAAGATATTAAGAAGAGATGGCAAGAATACACAGAAGAACTGTACAAAAAAGATCTTCATGACCCTTATCTGGGTCATGATGGTGTGATCACTGACCTAGAGCCAGACATCCTGGAATGTGATGTCAAGTGGGCTTTAGAAAGAATCACTAGGAGCAAAGCTAGTGGAGGTGATGGAATTCCAATTGAGCTATTCCAAATCCTGAAAGATGATGCTGTGAAAGTGCTGCACTCAATATGCCAGCAAATTTGGAAAACTCAGCAGTGGCCACAGGACTGGAAAAGGTTAGTTTTCATTCCAATCCCAAAGAAAGGCAATGCCAAAGAATGCTCAAACTACCGCACAATTGCACTCATCTTACACACTGGTAAAGTAATGCTCAAAGTTCTCCAAGCCAGGCTTCAGCAATATGTGAACCGTGAACTTCCTGATATTCAAGCTGGCTTTAGAAAAGGCAGAGGAACCAGAGATCAAATTGCCAACATCCGCTGGATCATAGAAAAAGCAAGAGAGTTCCAGAAAAAACATCTATTTCTGCTTTATTGACTATGCCAAAGCCTTTGACTGTGTGGATCACAATAAACTGTGGAAAATTCTGAAAGAGATGGGAATACCAGACCACCTGATCTGTCTCTTGAGAAATTTGTATGCAGGTCAGGCAGCAACAGTTAGAACTGGACATGGAACAACAGACTGGTTCTAAATAGGAAAAGGAATTCGTCAAGGCTGTATATTGTCACCCTGCTTATTTAACTTATATGCAGAATACATCATGAGAAATGCTGGACTGGAAGAAGCACAAACTGGAATCAAGATTGCCAGGAGAAATATCAATAACCTCAAGTATGCAGATGGTACCACCCTTATGGCAGAAAGTGAAGAGGAACTAAAAAGCCTCTTGATGAAAGTGAAAGTGGAGAGTGAAAAAGTTGGCTTAAAGCTCAACGTTCAGAAAACGAATATCATGGCATCCGGTCCCACCACTTCATGGGAAATAGATGGGGAAACAGTGGAAACAGTGTCAGACTTTTATTTTTCTGGGCTCCAAATCACTGCAGATGGTGAGTGCAGCCATGAAATTAAAAGACGCTTACTCCTTGGAAGGAAAATTATGACCAACCTAGGTAGCATATTCAAAAACAGAGACATTACTTTGCCAACAAAGGTTCGTCTAGTCAAGGCTATGGTTTTTCCTGTGGTCATGTATGGATGTGAGAGTTGGACTGTGAAGAAGGCTGAGCACCGAAGAATTGATGCTTTTGAACTGTGGTGTTGGAGAAGACTCTTGAGAGTTCCTTGGGCTGCAAAGAGATCCAACCAGTCCCTTCTGAAGGAGATCAGCCCTGGGATTTCTTTGGAAGGAATGATGCTAAAGCTGAAACTCCAGTACTTTGGCCACCTCATGTGAAGAGTTGACTCATTGGAAAAGACTCTGATGTTGGGAGGGATTGGGGGCAGGCGGAGAAGGGGACGACAGAGGATGAGATGGCTGGATGGCATCACTGACTCGATGGACCTGAGTCTCAGTGAACTCCAGGAGTTGGTGATGGACAGCGAGGCTTGGCGTGCTGCGATTCATGAGGTTGCAGACAGTAGGACACGACTGAGCGACTGATCTGATCTGATCTGAATCCCTAACAGATAACCAGGGCTCTGGTCCATCTAGATTCCTTGAGATCAATTATTAATAAGACTGTAGCAGTTTGTTATATTTCATAATGGTTCCTGTTCCTTCTTCCTGTATTACAGAATTTTTCTCCTGTATTCACTGGGGAAACATGGTTGAGTTTCCAGAGGTAAATCTCATTATATTCAATCCTCGGTTGTTGTTGTTGTTGTTGTTTTTCCCTCTAACTCTAATATATAGCTTCTAAACATTTACAGATATGCTTATTTGTTACTGTGCCTCCCTGGTGACTCAGATGGCAAAGATTCTGCCTACAATGTGGGAAACCCAGGTTTGATCTCTGAATTGGGAAGATTCCCTGGAGAAGGGAATGGCAACCTACTTCAGTATCCTTGTCTGGATAATTCCACTGGCATGGTCCAGTCCATGAGTCAGACAAGACTGAGTGACTAACACATTTTCACTTTCACTTTCTGTAGAAATGAGATAAACACATATAAAATTTAGAAACTTAAAGAATCATAGCCATTAAAATTTTTTCTAAAAATTTAGATTTGTTAGAATAACACTTTTGGTAATTTCAACTGTATCTGATATAAATTTGGGGGCTTTATGCTGCACTTGTTGTTTGTGGATGTGTCTTCTTCCTTTGGTAATAGTAAACATGTATATATTTTTTACTTTATTATTTTCTTCAGTGAATTAACATCTGACTATGCTGATCTCTACATTTTATATTTGCTTTCTATTACTTTATTTCCTGTTATTATATGTATTATTTCTTCAATATTATTTGGGTTAATTCTAAAGTTAGTTGCTTTATTCATTAATTTTTGTATGCAAAATTTATAATATAAAGCATTTGGCTGCATCCCATAAGAGGGCTAAATTAATACAACCACTTTCATCCCATATATTCTAATTTATTTCTAACTATGAACTAGTAATTTTACTCTTAAATATATATCTTAAAGAAATATTTGAACACAAGCACTAAGAAAGATTTTAAATAGTATCCAAGAACAATTGTTATCAATTATCAATATGTGTATGTCTCTCTTTATATATTTTACAAAGATATATATATATATATATACACACACACACACACACATACATATACACATATATGATATATGTGAGAGAGAGGTTTTTTAAAAGGAACTGGTTCACACAGTTATAGAAGCTACAAAGTCCAAAATCTACAGTGTAAGCTTGCAGGCTGGATACCCAGGGAAGAAACAACATTGTGGTTCAAGACCAAAGACTGCTGTTTTTAACTACCTCTTGTTAGGATGAGGTCAGTAATTGATTCTTTTCAGGCCTTCCACTGACTGGAGTTACCCACACTAGGGAGGGTGAACTATTTCACTTAAAGTGCACCAATTTAAATTTTAAACTTACATGCAAACACCTTCACAGAAACATCCAGCATAATATTTGATCTGGGGACCATGGCCCAGCAAAACTGATACATAAAATTTATCACCATACAAAAGATAGAAGGGAGACCTTCTAGAAGACAATGTATTTCCTGTCTTCAAAACTTTGAAAGCTGCAGGTGTGTATACTTTGATTAATATAAATTGGTCCACTTTTGCTAAGTGTTATAGCAAGAACCTCAGTGAATTATGAACTATGGCTTCTTCCTGGTATTTTTGGCTACTAGTACCAAAGAAAGAGGCAGAAACAAGTCATTATCATACCATGACTCTCTTCAGCCATCAACAGAGATGCTATTAAACAAGAAAGGAATAATTTGTGTGGGACCCAGAAAAAAAGGCATCTAATTAGGTGCATCTTGATAATTCCTTACTCCATGTTATGTTTTACAAGCTTATTAAAAACAGCTCCAAAGAGCAAGCTGGCATAGGTTTAGATCACTGGTGATGAGGATTTGGGTTATATCATCAGTTAAAACCATGTCATGGGAGGGCAAGGGAAACTTAGAATAAATACAAGGAAGGAGAGATGAGGAATATCAATTGCAGCATTTAGTTGAGGTTTCTTTTAAAGGAGAAAACTTTAATCTGTGCAGTTCACATCTTGCTTCTAAGAAATCCATTTAATGAAAGACCTCTCAAACTCCAAGAATGCCTGTCTTTGTATATCAGTTCAACTCAGTCGCTCAGTTGTGTCTGACTCTTTGCAACCTCATGAACTGCAGCACACCAGGTCTCTCTGTCCACTACTAACTCCCAAAGTTTACTCAAACTCATGCCCATTGAGTCGGTGATGCCATTCAAACATCTGATCCTCTGTTGTCCCCTTCTCCTCCACGTTCAATCTTTTCCAGCATCAGGTTCTTTTCAAATGAGTCAGTTCTTCACATTAGGTGGCCAAAGTACTGGAGTTTCAGCTTCAGCATCAGATCTTCCAAAGAATATTTAGGACTGATTTCCTTTAGCATGGACTGGTTGGATCTCCTTGCAGTCCAAGGGACTCTCAAGAGTCTTCACCTCAGTTCAAATGCATCAATTCTTCAGTGCTCAGCTTTCTTTATAGTACAACTTTCACATCCATACATGACTACTAGAAAGACATAATTTTGATTAGACAGACCTTTGTTGGCAAAGTAATGTCTCTGCTTTTTAATATGCTGTCTGGTTGGTCATAAGTTTTCTTCCAAGGAGTAAGCGTTTTTTAAATTTCATGTCTTCAGTCACCATCTGCAGTGATTTTGGAACCTCCCAAAATAAAGTCTGTCACTGTTTCCATTGTTTCCCCATCTAGTAGCCATGAAGTGATAGGACCAGATACCATGATTTAGTTTTATGAATGTTGATTTTTAAGCCAACTTTTTCACTCTCCTCTTTAACTTTCATAAATAGGCTCTTTAGTTCTTCTTCACTTTCTGCCATAAGGGTGGTGTCATCTGCATATCTGAGATTATTGATATTTCTCCTGGAAATCTTGATTCCAGCTTGTGCTTCATCCAGCCCAGCATTTCTCATGATGTATTCTGTATATAAGTTAAATAAGCAGGGTGACAATATACAGCCTTGATGTATTCCTTTCCTGATTTGGAACCAGTCTGTTGTTCCATGTCCAGTTCTAACTGTTGCTTCCTGACCTGCATGCAGATTTCTCAGTAGGCAGGTCAGGTGGTCTAGTATTCCCATCTCTTTGAGAATTTTCTACAGTTTGTTGTGATCCGCACAGTCAAAGACTTGGGCTTAGTCAATAAATCAGAAATAGATGTTTTTCTGGAACTCTCTTCCTTTTCTGATGATCCAACAGCTGTTGCCAATTTGATCTCTTTGTATATATATATGCATATATATAAAGGAGAGTCCTTCTATACAACAGTAGTGCAGCAGAGTGGATGATGTGCTTCTTATTTTCTCCACTAAGGAAGGATGTTTTGCAGTTGTAAGTAGTGTGGTCAGCAGAAAGCATATACCTGTCAGCTCTTTCAGGGTCTGCCTCAGAAAACCAGCACAATGTCTTTCTAGGGATGTCCACATTCTGAGATTGAACAAGGTGGAGCCTTAATAGGCTGAGTATTTTAGACTAATAGGGGATGACCCTGAATAAATAATTATTCTGGGGTTCTCTGCCAGGTTGTCTAAGGTTTCAAACAGGCTGCATAACAATTTAATTTCTTTCTTTGCCCAAGCTGCTTTCCCCATCTTCCAAAACATCTTCTCACAGAAATATGAATGGTGGACAAAATTATAAATGAGGGTATAAAACATAGCATAGGAAACTTTATACACAACAGAAATAGATGCATTTGTTCAAACTTGCCATAAAACATTACACCATTCAAGTATTTTGAATACGATACTATTTAATATAGCTTGAAAACATCTAATCTGATAATAAGATTCTTTTACAAACTGAATTAAAGGTTTAATTGTCATCAAAATTTGGACAAAATTTTGGACTTTAAAATTAGTTCTAATATTACTTTGATTTTGAGGGGAAAATGATAATAAACAAAATTCTCAAAATTAGACTGATGTACATCAGTAGTATTCTATGATAAGTTTTACATGGACAGTTCATGACAAAACATGACAGCTCCCTTATTTTTACATAGAATGTGCATAATGAAACTAAAATTCTGGATTTCTTGGCGAACATATACAGTCAGACACACACATGTGTGAACACACACTCACATCTTTTATTATTGAAACTACCATGTAATACTTGACATCTAAAAACTTAAGCTAAATCATCAAGAATGTGTGTCAGACTAAAAGGCAGTCACATTTGTGAAACTAAATAGCTCCAACTTGGAGTGGAAAGAGAGTTGAGAGTTACAGAGGTCCATTTGGATAGCTATTCATCATGTGCTGTTAATAGAATCCATTGTCATATAATTGTGTGTCATCTGTCATACAAATGAATCAGAATAGTTTGTATATGTATGAAATATCTTCTTCTTTCCTAAAATACATATTTGTTGAATTTCTACCACCAAATAAATTGTTGATGCTTGATTTGAATTAAAAAAAAATCAGGTTTCCTGTCTTGTGAATATAATCCACAAATGATTCCTGAGGACAAACTATTTTCAGCTCCATAGGGACGTTGCCCCCAAAAGACTTGTAACTTCTCACCCTTCATTATTTCAGTCTAGGGTCATAATTGTTTCTTTTGAATCCCTTAAAAATCTTTAAAAACAAAATCTTGTGCCCATAATTTATCTTGAGAATACAATATAGTTGTATTGTGTAAAAGATCCACAATTGAGCATAGTTTTCACTTTGGCTCCATCTCTCATTCTTTCTGGAGTTATTTCTCCACTCTTCTCTATTAGTATATGGGACACCTGGGGAGTTCATCTTTCAGTATCACATCTTATTGCTTTTTTTAAAATGACTGTTCATGGGGTTCTCAAGGCAAGGATACTGAAGTGGTTTTCCATTCCCTTCTCCAGTAGACCACATTCTGTCATAACTCTCCACTACGACCCATCAGTCTTTGGTAACCCTACATAGCATGGCTTATTGTTTCACTGAGTTAGACATGGGTATGGTCCATGTGATCAGTTTGGTTAGTCTGCTTATCTCGGTCCAATTTTGATCGACATCCTTTCATAAGTGCAACCCTTGTCATCCAGGTGGTCAAGACCAGTGCCCATCACTGTCCCATAGTAGTTCCCACCCTGTAGATACCTCATCTTCTGGCAGATCAGCAGCAGCAGCACAAGCTATTTCCATCACCATGGATCTGGAAGGAGTATCAGTAGTGGATGAAGACCTGGGTCGGCTGGACTGTATAACAGTTGCCATCTCCTGGCCAGATTTCCTAGTGATCTAAGGACTTCCTTTTGGGGTCTCTGGCTTGCCCTGCCTACTGTGCAGGCTCGTTCCTCTCTTCATCTTGAGTGGCACACAGATCTGCTGCAGAACACGATTCAGAGCTGTGGGGTGGTTGGGGACACCATCAATATCAGCACATGCATTCTGGTTTCTAGATCTATTTCAGGCTCTGGGTCTGCCTGAATCTGTTGCACATCATGTGGAGATACTGACGACCTCCTGGGTCAGTGCTGGAAGAGATACTTCAAGCCTTGGCTGATCGCATTAATGCTATTTGGCCAATCTTCAAAGCATTGTGGATCATTTTAGACAACTTTTGTTCTGATTCTGTTTGCTTTCTGGCTTCTGCATCTTGGGATTTGTCTCTAGGATCAGGGTCCTCAAACCACTGTTCACTTTTCAAAGGCTCCTCAATAGACTTAATACACTTATTTTCAAACTCAGAATTGCTTTAACACATCAAGACTGTCAAATTAGGTAGACATTGCTTTGACAGTAACTACACAAGCAGCTGTGAGAGGAAGGCTTCATGCCTATCTTTATCACTGTTTCTCAAGGACTTATAAGATGTTTTGGAATCCTTTTAGGGAAAGCTGATCAGTTACCTTCAAAATTGCCAAGGCCATTAAAAACAAGGGAAGTTTGACATATTGCCTCTATTTTAGACACATTGCCTCAACCAAGAGGAGCTAGGGAGACATGACTATTAAATGTAATATGCCATCATGAAATTTTCAACTATGATGTTGGAGAACATTTTTGAGAGTTGACTCATGTCCAAGATGGAATGCAGGAGAAGGGGACAACAGAGGATGAGATGGTTGAATGGCATCACTGACTCGATGGACATGAGTTTGAGCAAACTCCAGGAATTGGTGATGGACAGGGAAACCTAGTGTGCTGCAGTCCATGAGGTTGTGAAGAGTCAGACATGACTGAGCAATTGACCTGATGTCCATTGAGTCAGTGATGTCATCCAACAAACTCATCCTCCTTTCTCCATCTGTTGCTCCTTCCTCCTCTTGTCTTCAAATTTTCCCAGCATTTGGGTCTTTTCCAATGAGTCAGCTCTTAGTATCAGGTGACCAAAGTATTGGAGCTTCAATGTCAGCCCTTCAAATGAATATTCAAGGTTTATTTCTTTTAGAATTGACTGGTTTGATCTCCTTGCTGTCCAAGTGACTCTCAGGAGTCTTCTCTAGCACCACAGTTAAAAAGCATCAATTCTTCAGTGCTCTGCCTTCTTTACGGTCCAACTCTCACATCCATACATAACTACTGGAAAAGTGCTAGCTTTGACTAACAGATCAGATCAGATCAGTCGCTCACTCGTGTCCTACTCTTTGCGACCCCATGAATCGCAGCACGCCAGGCCTCCCTATCCATCACCAACTCCTGGAGTTCACCGAGATTCGCATCCACTGAGTCAGTGATGCCATCCAGCCATCTCATCCTCTGTCGTCCCCTTCTTCTCCTGCCCCCAATCCCTCCCAGCATCAAGAGTCTTTTCCAATGAGTCAACTCTTCGCGTGAGGTGGCCAAAGTACTGGAGTTTCAGCTTTAGCATCATTCCTTCCAAAGAAATCCCAGGGCTGATCTCCTTCAGAATGGACTGGTTGGATCTCCTTGCTTTGATTATACAGAGTTTTTAATACATTACATTAATTAGTTTAATATATTACATATATTTGTTTCACTACCCCTAATGTACTATAGAAAAGGGGCCTACTTACATTTGCACTTTTTTACTTCAACAAATTGCTGCCCAGGGTCTCTTCATTTCTAAAGATTATTCCATTTATATTGCAGTTACTTGTTCAAAATAAAACATTAATAAGAACCACTTTATTTTTCTTCAAAGTGAATGAGGAATTTTACCAGAGAAGGCAAAATCAAATTCTTTTCTGATTTCTTAAATTAAAATGATAGGCTCTGTGTGTGCTTCTTCATAGAATTGTTAGTTTGAAAGGGAAATTTTCTTTGATGTGATGCTAAGTATGGTAATAAAGTCTTCTTACAGGGTTGTCATGGTAACATGCATGCATCATTTGTCCTGCTCACATTTAAATTTTGTTTCATAACCTGTGCTACATTTGGGCAAGACTCATCAAGTGTAGATTACAACTAAACTCAATAGTTAAATTAATTGATTTGCAAACATGCATGCATATGAATTTACTGAGTTCATATAAATAAATTTGAGGAAAAAAACAATTAGCACTGCATTCTTTAGCATGAGGTGGCAAAATTTTTAAAATATGTATGTTTCATTGGTTTAATTCACTTCTGTTATGGTAAATTCATTTCCACACAGTTAAGTAGGAAAAATGATGTCTGCTGGGAGAGACTGCTTACAAGTAAATCAGGGCAACCTTGCTGCTGCTTCTATAGCTATTCTTATGTAAACCACTACCACTGCTACTATAAATATATAAGCTATTTAATGCTTACTGTATGTAATGTATATGTGTTAAGCATCTTACATGCCCTTGTTTTACCAGTAAAGCTACTCTGTCCCATAAGCATTGCCTTTTTTTTTTTTAATAAAAAATGTTTCAAGGTTAAAGTTCCTGCCAAATTTGAAATACAAAGCAAGCCTAAATTCCAAAATGCATGTTTTTAACATAGTGTTACACTTCCTTTTCAAACAATTACTTGTGGAAATTTATTATGAAAGAAAGCAGGAATTGAGTTAGAAACCAAGAAATTCATAGTTCTCTCAGAAATGCTATTAACAAAAAGTGAAAAAAGAAAATGCCATGTCCAATTGAAGAAGCTGTGCCTTATTTTATTAGGTCATGTTTTGAGTCATGAGAATGTTAATAAACATAAAGTATATATAGCATATAAGTAATTTCAACCTCTATACTGAAAATTTCCTTGATGCATAATGTAATGTTAATTTCTCTTTGAACAAAAATAATCATGTCTAGTATTCAAAAAGTGCACGTGCCACAAAATCATTTTCCACTCAATGTCATTCTGTCTCAGCCTGATCCTTCTAGTCACAAGAGACTTCTTGCTTCTCTGTTTTTTCCTCTATGAAATATATTTCACTTTCTAAAATACCTAGTCCCTTCAGAGAACACTGATATGATCTTCAGGTAGAGTAAGATACTCATTGCCTAGATACTAGGAATTTTAGCTACATATTGATTATGGTTTCAAATGTCATGAGAAATGCTTTGGTCAAAGCTAAGCCTAAAGATACATCCCCACTCAGCAATTAAACAATGCTCAGTGATATAGAAATTCAAAGGCAGGCAGGCTTACTTCTGTCTGAAACAACTCTGAGTGGCGTCCCTAACTCCAAAGCATTTTATGTGATTGCCTGAGCCTCATGTGTGACCACTTACAGCACTTCACACTACTGCTGTCCAAAAGCATTCAATGTTATATATTCTCTTAGAGGATTATCCAACAAACTTCTGCATGAAATATTTTATCTTACAGTAGGAGATTTTTATATAAATATAGCTATGGATCAGGTAAACCCATTTGTTTTCCTTTGACATTGTAAAGAAATCTACTGTTCTTCTCGATTCATGTATGCAGCCAGAAACACTAGGATCTAACCTAGACCATCCAACCAGTAGCCACTGAGACAGGTTATCACAGCCAAATAAGTCAGAGATCAGTATCATCTACACTATCATCTACAAGTATGTCCATGATCGTCAGCCTGCCACAACAGAAGGGCTCACATGTGGGTCACCATAGAGAATATACCTCAAGTCATAAAAAGGGAGTGTGCTCTTGAGATGGAAAGGATACTTCCTACATAAAGCTACTTCCCCAAAATTGGGGAATAACAGCAATCAACCTAATATTTAGAAATAAACATAGAGTACTAGGCAAAATGGGAGACAGGTAAACATATTGCAAGAGAAGGAATAACACAAGACCACAAAAGAAGAACTAAGTGGAGATAAGAAATCTACTACAGGAGGGATTCAAGGTAATAATCATACAGGTTACTCATTATACTTGAGAGGAGAATATATGAACACATTTGCTTATCAAAGAATTATAAAATATAAAAAGAAGAGCAAAACAGAGATGAAGATTAAGATAAATAAAATGAAAAAACAATGTGTTAGAAGGAATCAACAAAATGTTAGATGATACAGAGAAATAGATCAGTGAACTGCAAAACAAAGTGTTGGTGGAGTGTATAATTTCCTCTGTTCTGTCTTGTTGCAGCAAAAATTTGAAGCAATGGGTGGACCAGTGTTACAGCTTAGTTTTGTTTGGCAAGCAAAGGAAAATACATTCTCAAGGCATGAGGGTGGACTGACCCAAAATATGTGAAAAGAAGAGAAAAAGAGTTCAATTTTGTCTCCTCATTTTATATGTCTTTTCTCCTCCCCCTGTGCCTGCCCTATGTAAGTTGGGCTAGCCAGGAGGGCTGTTTGTTTCACCTGAGATTTTCACTCCAGTCCTCGGACCATCCTTTGTTCTATTTCTGTGGGTTTGTCCCTTCTTTTTCTTTTAGACATCACAATTCTGGACTCCTTTTCTTATTCTAACTACCTAATATTCCCCCCTCAAGAGATGAGAAGCCCAATTATTTGGAAATAGGGGTGTTGAGGTCTCTCTGGCTACTTCTTGCTGAACTGAGACAGAAAGAGGCATAGGGCTTCCCTCATTTGCTAGTCTCAAGCCTCAGAGTCTTTATTGCAGTGTCCATCTAAGGGTGAGTGATATTTTCCATGGTCAGGTGTAGTTTTATATATTCTTGTTGAACTGGCCCTGCATGTTGTAGCTTGTTGACCTGGGCAGAGACAAAACGGGTTAGACAATTGATAATTCATGAAATAATCATAAGCAGCATCAATATGGTGATAACAGGAATTAGTAGGGGCACTGAGTTCAGTCGCTAAATCATGTCCGACTCTTTGTTACCCCATGAATCACAGCATGCCAGGCCCACCCTGTCCATCACCAACTCCCAGAGTTCACTCAAACTCATGTCCATCGAGTCGGTGATGCCATCCAGCCATCTCATCCTCTGTCATCCCCTTCTCCTCCTGCCCCCAATCCCTCTCAGTATCAGGGTCTTTAGCCAACTCCAAATTCCCCCTCGCCAGGGGAAGGATCCCCCAAAGAGAGACTGCAGCCACCCGAGAAAACTCCAACTTGTTCTTTGAGATCCTGTAGGATGTAAATGTTTTTCTTGAGGACTGTGAGACTTTCTTTACCGTAGCTGGAGGTATTTGCCCAGAAAAAAAAAAAAAAAAAGTCTCATTAAAGATGGCTCAAGTCTCCTTCTTCAGGGAACAGGAGATCTCTTTCTTGTCTGTTTTGGAGTACAACTCCTGCCAAGCTGTGTTGGCTCTTTAGAGCTATCCTGAGAAATCTTTTCCCCAGAAACTTAGTTTTGGGGGTGTTAGAATGGCACTCATTTGTAGTCCTGAATAGGTATCTGAGATCTCCCAGGGGCTCACAGGTGTATTGAGCATCCTCTTCTGTTTCCTTCCATGGATTGACATGTGAGTAGTGAATCCAGGAGTTGTGTCCTGATACCTTGACTGCTGCAGGGTTAGAAAGTCCTACAGGGTAGGGGCCCTCCTATGTGGGCTGGAGTTGAACCTTTGGGGACCCATCTTTCCAGATTTTAATTAGAATTTTATTTTTTAATTATTTTTAATTGGAGGTTAATTACTTAACAATATTGTAGTGGTTTTTGCCATACACTGACATGAATCAGCTATGGATGTACATGTGCTCCCCATCCTGACACCCCCTCCCACCTCAATCCCCATCCCATCCCTCAGGGCCATCCCAGTGCACCAACCCTGAGCCCCCTGTCTCATGCATCAAACCTGGGATACTGATCTATTTCACATATGATAATATAATTGTTTCAATGCTATCTAAAATCATCCCACCCTTGCCTTCTCACACAGAGTCCAAAAGTCTGTTCTTTACATCTGTGTCTCTTTTGCTGTCTTGCATATAGGGTGATAGTTACCATCTTTCTAAATTTCATATATATGTGTTAATATGCTGTATTGGTGTTTTTCTTTCTGATTTAGTTCACTCAGTATAATAGGCTCCAGTTTCATTCATCTCATTAGAACAGATTCAAATGCATTATTTTAATTCTATGCTATGCTAAGTCACTTCCATCGTGACCGACTCTGTGCGACCCCATAGACGGCAGACCACCAGGCTCCCCCGTCCCTGGGATTCTCCAGGCAAGAACACTGGAGTGGGTTGCCATTTCCTTCTCCAATGCATGAAAGTGGAAAGAGAAAGTGAAGTCGCTCAGTCGTGTCCGACTCTTAGCGATCCCATGGACTGCAGCCTACCAGGTTCCTCCGTCCATGGGATTTTCCAGGCAAGAGTACTGGAGTGGGGTGCCATTGCCTTCTCCGCATTATTTTAATAGCTGAGAAATATTCCATTGTGTATATGTACCACAGCTTTCTTATCCATTTGTCTGCTGATGGACATCTAGGTTGTTTCCATGTCTTGCCTACTGTAAACCTTGCTGTGATGAATGTTGGGCACGTGTTTCTTTCATTTCTGGTTTACTTGGTGTGTATGGGCAGCAGTGGGATTGCTGTGTTGTATGGCAGCTCTATTTTCAGTTTGTAAAGAAATCTCCACACTGTTCTCCATAGTGGCTATGCCCACCAACAGTGTAAGAGGGTTCCGTTTTCTCCACACCCTCTCCAGAATTTATTGCTGTAGACATTTTGATAACAGCCATTCTGACTGGTGTGAGATGGTACCTCATTGTCGTTTTGATTTGCATTTCTCTGATAATGAGTGATGTTGAGCAGTTTTTCATGTGTTTGTTAGCCATCTGTATATCTTCTTTGGAGAAATGTCTTTTTAATTCTTTGGTCCATTTTTTTGATTGGGTCCTTTATTTTTCTGGAATTGAGCTGCATGAGCTGCTTGTATATTTTTGAGATTAATTCATTGTCAGTTGCTTTGTTTGCTATTATTTCCTCCCATTCTGAAGGCTGTCTTTGAAAAAAAAATTAAGTTTACTTTGGCCCCATTTGTTTATTTTTGCTTTTATTTCTATTACTGTGAGAGGTGGGTCGTAGAGGTTCCTGCTGTGATTTATGTCAGAGAGTGTTTTGTCTATGTTTTCCTCTAGGAGTTTTATAGTTTCTAGTATTACATTTAGATCTCTAATCCGTTTTGAGTTTATTTTTGTGTATGGTGTTAGAAAAGGTTCTAATTTCATTCTTTTATAAGTGGTTGACCAGTTTTCCCAGCACCACTTGTTAAAGAGATTATCTTTTCTCCTTTGTATATCTTTGCCTCCTTTGTCAAAGGTAAGGTGTCCATAGGTGGGTGGGTTTATCTCTGGGCTTTCTGTTTTATTTCTTTGATCTTTTTTTTTTTTTTTTTTCTGTCTTTGCGCCAGTACCATACTGTCTTGATGACTGTAGCTTTGGAGTATAGCCTGAGGTCAGGCAGGTTGATTTCTCCAGTTCCATTCTTCTTTCTCAAGATGTTTTGGCTATTCGAGTTTTTTGTATTTCCATACAAATTGTGAAATTATTTGTTCTAGTTCTCTGGAAAATATTGTTGGTAGCTTGATACAGATTTCATTGAATCTATAGATTGCTTTGGGTAGTATACTCATTTTCATTATATTGATTCTTCCAATCTATGAACATGGTATAGTTCTCCATCTATTTGTGTCATATTTTATTTCTTTCATCAGTGTTTTATAGTTTTCTATATATAAGCCTTTTGTATCTTTAGGTAGATTTCTTCCTAAGCATTTCATTCTTTTTATTGTAATGGTGAATGGAATTGTTTCCTTAATTTCTCTTTCTGTTTTCTCATTGTTAGTGCATAGGAAGGCAAGGGATTTCTGTGTGTTAATTTTATATCCTGCAACTTTACTATATTCATTGATTAGCTCTATTAATTAATAGCCACCAACATATAGTAGTGGCTCTTTAGAATCATTTAGGTCCTGCTTAATACCCCACAAGTGTATGTCTTTTTGGAATTGCCCAATGGCCATCGTATAAGACCAGAAGGACTAAGCCTCTGGATCTAGGAAGAGGTCATTGACATAAACAAAATGTCTCCCATATAGCATCTCATAAAGTCTAAGGCCAGCCTGTTCCTTAGAGGCAATACAGGTGTGGAGGAGAGCTATTGGTAAAACCTCCTGCCATCCCAGGGAGGTCTCCTAAGTTCTCTTTTTTTTATTACTGATTTTAAGAATTGGTTGGCTCTTTCTACTTTTCTTAAAGACTGAGGCCTCCAGGCACAATGGAGGTAATAAGTAATGTCCAATGCTTTAGAGACCACTTGAGTGACCTTAAAGGTAAATGATGGCCCATTGTAACTTTGTATGACCAAATTTTGGAATGATTTCATGAAAACAAAAAACAGTCTTTTGTTTTTTTAACTTCCTCAGCTTTCTCAGTCTGGGTGAGAAAGTCTTCAATTCATCCTGTGAATGTATCTATCATGACTAATAGGTATTTATACCCTTGAGAAACTGGCATCTGGGTGAAGTACATCTGCCAGTCTTCTCCTTGATAGGTCCTACATCATTGAACAATCTGGGCCAGCTGGGGTCTTTAAGCTCCTTGGGTGTTGTTTAAAAATTGGCAAATGGGACAAGAGGAGACCATTTGGCTTATACAGGTTTGGAGGCCTGTTCCTCTGAAGGACCTTTCTAGCAATCTTTGGAGGGCATTTTCCCCTAAATGAGTGGTGGCATGTAAAGAGTTAACCAGCTTCCACTGGAGATTCCCAGGCAGAAAAAGGAGCCTCTCTTTTTGGAACCTCCCCATATGATCTTCTTGAAAATCTCACTTTTAGCTTTAAGAGTCTCACCTTCAGTATATGAAGGAGTTTATGGCAAAATAATCTGTGGAACTCAGGTGGCAACCCCTACTAGGTCATTGTTCTGTAATGCTGCTCTTTTATCTGCCTGATCAGCTGCTTGGTTCCCTCGTGCTACTTCCATGTTGCCCTTTGGTGTCCTTTGCAATGACAGACTGAAACCTCAGCTGGTAGATGGACTGCCTCGAAGAACCTAAGGATTTGATCACCATACTTGATTGGGGATCAAGTGGCCTCTTTCTTTCCAAATAGCAGCATGTGCATGTAGCACCAGAAAGGTATACTTGGAGTCAGTGTAAAAGGCTATTCTTTTACCTTTTCCCAGCTCTAAAGCTTAAGTCAGGGCTATGAGCTCAGCTAATTGGGCTGAAGTACCTGGTGGCAAAGGTTTAGCCTCTATGGTCTCAAAATTGGAGATTACTGCATATCCAGCTCTTCTTTTTCCATCAAAGAAAAAGCTGATTCCATCAGTGTACCAGATTTCCTCAGGATTGATCAGAGGATCTTCTGACAATTCCTCTTGCAATTTTGTCCAGAGGCTCAAAGTTTGTAGGCAAGAGTGAAAGGGGAGAGAGAGTCCTCAGGGATAGGTAGAAGGGTAGCTGGGTTAAGAAGTTCACAAGAGGAACATAGCCAGGCCTGGATTTTCCATCAGCACTACTTGATATCGGACGATTCTTTGATCAGACATCCATAAATGGCCTCTCCCATTCAGGAGTTGTTTCACTTGGTGGCTAGCAAAATAGCTAGTTTGTCCCCAAGAGAGAGTTAAAGAATCTTCTATCAGTACTGCAGTAGCTGCAAGCTTTCAAAGGCAAGGAAAAATCTCTTCCCAAAAAGGGAGTAGGACACTCAGGGACCACCAGAAACTGGTGGGAAAATATCTGTCTATCTCAGTAACAAAGTACTCAGGCGAATCTTTTTGTAATTGTTTTTCCTGTAGCACCCAAAATAGTACAGGTTTGAAAAGAGAAGTCTCTGGAGTAGGAGGTTAGGAGAGAGTAGCTAGCCCCTGTGTCAACCTAGAAATTCTCAGACCTACCTGCCACGTCCAGGTACAGCCTTGGCTCCAGCCCCATGATTGTTATCTGTGGCAGGTGGGCTGACTGGTGCAGGCAGCTCCAGTCCTGTTGAACCATCCTGAGGGAAGGATTGGCGCTTGACCTTGAGGCTCTCTGGTCCTGAGGTCAGCGTGCTGCCCAATGTCCCAATTGGTGGCATTTATATCGAGCTGTTTTGGGAGACTTGTCACAATTTGGACACTCTTTGGCCCAAAAGAGTCTTACATCCAGCCTGTCTATAGATAAGGTATTTGCTTCTTGCCTTGTCCTTCAAGGTCTCAGGGTTTGCCATAGGGCTTCCCTGGAGGGTGGCCAGATCTGGCCATGCCTTTTCTCTTTCCTTTACTTCCTTTCCTGGGCCTTGGTCTCCCTCTTCTGTTCTCTGTTGTAAAAAGTATCAGTGGCTGTCTGGACCATCTCATCTAAAGAGGCAGCAGAGTCCTGCTGCTGTAGCTGTGGTAACTTTATCCTGATGTCTGATGCACATTGGGACAGAAATTTGTCCTTTAAAATAACCTGTCCCTTGTAAGAGTCTAAGTTCAGACTGGTAAACTTTGGAGGACTTCATTTATAGTTTCCAGAAAGGTAATGGAGTTCTCATTGGATTCCTGAATTATTGCTGAGACTGGGCACAGTACCACAGCTAATAGGCTTCCTTCTATTTTCAAGGGTGGACTTCCTTAGGCGTGAGTTTTTCTGAAGCTTATCCTATCCAGTACTGTTGCAACCTGAGAGCCATGCATCCCTGGGTCAGGGTGCAGATTCCCAGGCAGGCTGAAGCATGACAGCTTGCTAGAGATCAAATCCCCGGACAGGTCAAAGCAGTTTGGCCTCCCAAGAATTGGATCCTTGACAAGTTGAGGCATGTTGACCTCCTGGGATCCCTGGACTGGTGGATCCCCAAGCAGGTTGAGACATGACAACCTTCTGAGGACAAGACCTCTAGGCAGGTCAAGGCAAGTCTACCTCTTGGGACCCCCAGGCTGGAGTTCAGCATCCCCATGGTCTCCAGCATGACAAATGCTGGATAGGATTAAGGTGCTGTAATCTTAACTCATTTCTGGTTTGTCCACCGCAGATGGGAATAGATATCATGATGTAAAGCAATCTGAGTCTTTACCCTGAGACAGAGAACCTGGTGAAATAGCCATAAGCCTTATGCTCTTATTGCTCTGAGGGAATTTAAGTCACTGATTTGCTCCCCTAGTCTTCCATAAGAGTAGTTTAGGGTGTCTCCAGTGGTAAGCATTTCATTGTCATAGACCCACTTTAGGGAATAACAGAAGTAATGACAAAGGAGTGGGCTGGGTGGGTTGCCATTTCCTTCTCCAATGCATGAAAGTGAAAAGTGAAAGTGAAGTTGTTCAGTCGTGTCCAACTCTGTGTGACCCCACAGACGGCAGCCCACCAGGCTCCTCCATCCATGGGATTTTCCAGGCAAGAGCACGGGAGCGGGGTGCCATTGCCTTCTCCAGTTAGGGGCATCAAGAATATTTTAATAATAAACAGAGTGTAGTGATGTTGCCAAAGTACTGGAGTTTCAGCTTTAGCGTCATTCCTTCCAGAGAAATCCCAGGGCTGATCTCCTTCAGAATGGACTGTTTGGATTTCCTTGCAATCCAAGGGACTCTCAAGAGTCTTCTCCAACACCACAGTTCAAAAGCATCAATTCTTCGGCGCTCAGCCTTCTTCACAGTCCAACTCCCACATCCATGAGGGATTGGGGGCAGGAGGAGAAGGGGATGACAGAGGATGAGATGGCTGGATGGCGTCACTAACTCGATGGATGTGAGTCTGAGTGAACTCTGGGAGCTGGTGATGGACAGGGAGGCCTGGTGTGCTGCGATTCACAAGTGCTGGGTCGCAAAGAGCTGGACACGACTGAGTGACTGAACTGAATTGAACTGAAATGAGTGATGTTGCCTACATGGGGGCAGTGTCCCAGTTGTAGGAGTTAGGAATTAGCTTAAGAACAAATTGATCAGAGGCAACAGACAAGATGTTTCATAAAAGTGGAGTTGAGGTTTGATTCAGGGGTATGTTTGTAACTTTAGGAGAAGAGTTGCAAGGTTTGGGCCCAAACAGCCTTCAGGGAAAACTCCCAAAGTGGCAAACATCCCTGGAAGCCCAATTGCCCTTGAAGGGAGGCCACCAACAGATGGACTTCTAGCAGACATTGTGTGCCTGTCACCCACCCTAGCAGGTTCACTGAGAGGTGCTGTTCTAGCACATGTTGTAGGAAACTTGGAAGATGAAGGCCTGAATATTTAGAGGGATTAGACATTATACAGTATTTCCCTCCCAAAGGCTAGCTATTTTCTGGTTATCCCTCCAGAAGATTGTAGAGGCAACATTTTGGGCCCAGACAGGGCTCAGGAGAAGAGCATGAAACAGGAGGGAAGAGGACAGGGGAAAACTTTTGAAAGAATGGCATAGCCCAAGAGCATAACATAAACTGATTAAAATCAAATGGGTCCAAGATGACAAGTCAAATTCAACTAAATTGTGATCCTCGATCTGCAAGCAAAATGACACACCCAGAGGTGCCAGGACTGTCCCAAAGCACTGGCAAAAGCCTGAGGAGTGGGTGGTTCCCCAATTGTTGGAAAGATCGTCCCACTCATTAACATATAAAATCCCCTAGCTCCTGAAAACTAACCAAATAACATTCATGACCACTGCACTTGCCCTCCGTGATGGCCCACACTCTTGGAGTGTGCTTCTCTCTCAATCCAAACAAATCTACCTCTTACCTATTGCTGTGTCTCTCAGTGAATGTTTTGCAATGAGATATCAAGAGCCTGAGCTTCATTAGGTCCTCAAACTAGGCATCGTGGGTTTTGGCCAGGCTCAAGTCCTGGGAGAGAGGAGCTGAAGGTTGGGAAGAAGAAATAGTGGGAAAAACGTGCTGAGGAATCCCCTTCATAACCTGTCAGAAAATCTGCTCAATACCTGACCTGCACTCACAGTTCTCATATTCCTGATCCTTGGCACAAAGAAGATTAAGAACAAAAGAATCCCCACTCTTTTGGGCAACAGCTCCTAAGTAGCCCCTGCCTGAGTCCCTCAATTGTACCCACTGCCACTCGCCCATTCACAGAGGGGGTTGAGGAAACAAGAAACAAGAAATTGTAAACGAATTAAGATTTTGTTAGTCATATGTCCTTCCAGTCATAGGATCAAGGACCTACTTCCTATCTTAACCAGAGGTCTGGAATTTGAGATTGAGCCACATGAGTTTTCAGCAGAGTTTGTTTTAGCTGTCCTGGTTTCCAACATGCCAGGCTTCTTGTCACTTCCACTGCGCTGGGTTTTCTTCACATTCTGCTTCCACCACGGGAGCTTTCACTGAGTTGAGCTTCTACTGTGCTTGGCCTCTACCTCGTGGGGGCTGAGCCTATGTTGTTTCAGCGAGGTTACATCTGAGAAATGACACCATATATGTCAGGAGAGTGTGTAATTTCTTCAGTTCTGTCTCACCACAGCAAAAATTTGAAGTGATGGACAGACTAATGTTACAGCTCAGTTTTATTTGGCAAGCAAAGGAAAATACATCCTAGAGGCATGAGGGCAGGCCAACCCAAACAATGCAAAGAGAAGAAAGAAAGAAAAAGTTCAACTTTCACTCCTCATTTTATATGCTTTTTCTCCTCCCTTGAGCCTGCCTTATGTAAATTGGGCTAGCCAGAACTGTTTGTTTCACCTGAGGTCCTCTGGTCTTTGAACCTTCTTTTGTGGGCTTTTCCCTTCTTTGTCTTTTAGCCATCACCACTCTGGACTCCTTTTCCTATTCTAACTACTGAACAATATAATCGATTTACTTAAGCTGAATGGGGAAGGGGGGGGGAAGAAAAAGAATAATTAAAAAAAAATAAGGATAGTTTAAGAGACTTCTGAGATAATATCAATCATACAGATGTTTGCATTAAAGGGTCCCAGAAGAAGAAGAAAAAAGAGAGATAAAGAACTTATTTGAAGAAATAACTGAAAACTTTCCAAACCTGAGAAAAGAAACAGAAACAGATACCCTATCCAGGTCTAGAAAGCACAGAGTTCCAAAGAAGATAAACTCAAAGAGGTCCAACAAAGACATTATAATTAATATGACAAAAATTTTAAAAATATATTTGATAAAATTAAAGGTAAACATTAAACACAACAAGGGGAAAGCAAATAATTTTATGCAAGGGAAACACATAAAACTATTAGATGACTTTTCAACCTAAATTTTGCAGGTGAGTAGTGAGTAGCCTGATATATTTAAAGTGATGAAAAAAAAAAACAAAAAAAAAAACCCTACAACCAGGGCTACTCTACTCAGAATGCTGATATCATTCAGATTAGAAGGGCAGACAAAAAGTTTTACAGACAATTAAAATCTAAAAGTGTTCAGCACCACTAAATTGGATTTATGAGAAATGTTAAAGGCCTTCTGTAAGCAGAAAAGACAACTAGAAATATAAAAATTATGAAAGGAAAGTGTCACTGGTAAAGGGAAATATACAGTATATATCAAAGTGGTATCTCTGATTTTTAATACACTGTCTAGGTTCACCATAGCTTTTCTTCCAAGGAGCAAGAGTCCTTTAATTTCATGACCTTCAAAAAGCAGCAGAATTCTTTTTTAAGTGCCCATGGGACATGATCAAGGATAGATCATATTCTCAGCCACAAAGTAAAACATAGTAAATTTAAGAAAATTGAAAACAAGTCAAACATCTTTTCTGACCACAATTCTATGAGGCCACATCAAGTACAAGAAAAAGAAAACTACAAAAATCATAACCACATGGAGGCTAAACAATATACTCCTGAATAATTAAAGGGTCCCTGAAGAAATCAAAAAGCAAATAAAGTATCGGACATGAATAAAAATTAAAACAATTCAAAATCTATTGGATACAGCAAAAGGAATTCTGAAAGAAAGGTTAGAGTAATATGAGCTTACCTCAGGAAACAAGAAAAATATCAAATAAGAAACCTAATGTTATATATAAGCAAGCCAGAAAAAGAACAAACAAAATCCAAAATTAGTAAATATGTCATAAAAATGAGAGTGAAACTGACAAAATAAACACTGAGAAAAACAATGAGAAGATCATGAAACTAAGAACTGATTATTTGAAATATAAACAAAATTTATCAGCCTTTAATTAGCCTCCTCAGGAAAAAAAAAAAAAAAGGAGAGTCTACATAAATAAGAAATAAAAATACAATGTTACAGTCAATCACAGAAATACTACCAATGAAATGGACAGGGTAGAAGAAATGGACACAAACTTAAAAATGTACAATCTCCCAAGACTTAATTAAGAAGAAATAGAAAATATGAACACATGAAAAGATGCTCAACATCACTCATTATCAGAGAAATGCAAATCAAAACCACTATGAGGTACCATTTCACACCAGTCAAAATGGCTGCGATCCAAAAGTCTACAAGCAATCATGCTGGAGAGGGTGTGTAGAAAAGGGAACCCTCTGACACTGTTGGTGAGAATGCAAACTAGTACAGCCAGTATGGAGAACAGTGTGGAGATTGCTTAAAAAACTGGAAATAGAACTGCCTTACAACCCAGCAATCCCACTGCTGGGCATACGCACTAAGGAAACCAGAATTGAAAGAGACACGTGTATCCCAATGTTCATTGCAGCACTGTTTATAATAGCCAGGACATGGAAGCAACCTAGATGTCCATCAGCAGATGAATGGACAAGAAAGCTGTGGTACATATACACAATGGAGTATTACTCAGCCATTAAAAAGAAAACATTTGAATCAGTTCTAATGAGTTGGATGAAACTAGAGTCTATTATACAGAGTGAAGTAAGCCAAAAAGAAAAACACCAATACAGTATACTAACACATATATGTGAAATTTAGAAAGATGGTAACAATAACCCTGTATGTGAGACAGCAAAAGAGACACTGACGTATAGAACAGTCTTTTGGACTCTGTGGGAGAGGGAGAGGGTGGGATGATTTGGGAGAATGGCAATGAAACATGTATAATATCACATATGAAATGAGTCACCAGTCCAGGTTCAATGCACATTATTGGATGCTTGGGGCTGGAGCACTGGGACGACCCTGAGGGATGCTATGGGGACGGAGGAGGGGGGAGGTTTCAGGATGGGGAACACGTGTATACTTGTGGCAGATTCATGTTGATATACGGCAAAACCAATACAATATTGTAAAGTTTAAAAATAAAATAAAATAATTTAAAATTTAAAAAAATTTTAAAAAAAAAGACATGCAAACTTGGAAAAAAAAAAAGAAAAAAAATATGAACATACCAATCACCAGTAATGAAATTGAATCAGTATTAATAATAGTAATAAAACTCCCAACAAATGAAAGCTCAGGACATGATATCTCCACAGATGAATTCTATTGAATATTTAAAGTATCAATAACTTTTTCTCAGAGTATTCTAAAATATTGAAGAAGTAACACTGCCAAACTTATGCTATGAGGCCAGCATTATTCTGATACCTAAACTAGATAAAGATAGCACAAATAAAGAAAATAGCAGGCCAATATCCTTAACAAATATAGATGTAAAAATCCTCAAAACATTAGCAAACCAAATTTGACAATACATAAAAATTATGCATCATGATTACATGGAATTTGTTTCAAGGAGCAAAGGATGATTCAATATTGTCAAATTAATCAAACATTCATTTAGGAAAACAAAGGATAACAATCACATGATCATCTCAACAAATCCAGAGAAAACATTTTATCAAATTCAACATCTATACATGATAAAACCTGTCAACAAAGTTAGAATAGAAGAAATAAACATTAAGTTAATACAGTTATTTATTACCAAATTACCACTAACATTATACTCAAAGGTGAAAAGCTCATCCTCCAAGATCAGAAACAAGACAAAGATGACCACTCTTGTCACTTCAATTAACATGATGCTGGAAATTCTAGCCATTGCAATCAAAGAAAAATAAATAAAAGCAATAAAAACTGAAAGGGAAGAGTAAAACTTCACTGTTTACAGATAAAATAATGCTATATCTAGAAAACGCTAACATCAGCATCAAAAACTATTAGAACTAATTCATTAATTCAGTAAATATTCAGGATACACAATAAATATACAGAAACACTGCATTTTGAACAATAATAATAAACTAGAAGAAAGAAAAAAATCAATTCCTTTTGCAATCATGAAAAAGGATAAAATGCTTAGGAAAAAATTAAACAAGATGATAAAAGATTTGTACTGTGAAAACTATAAGATATTTAAGAAAAAAAGAAAAGAAAAGAAGATACAAATAAAGGGCAGGATATTTTGTGTCATGTTTTGGAAGAATTATTATTGTTAAAAGATCCATCTAAATATTTGATGTTACCCCTATCAAAATACCCAAGATATGTTTCTCAGAACTAGAACAAATAATCTTGATACTTTTAGGTAAACACAAAGAATCCTATATAGACAAAGCAATCTTGATAAGAGAAAGATCAAAGTTTTGAAACTTCAGTCTATACTACAAAACTACAGTAAGGAAAACAGCATGATATTGGAACAAAAACAAATAAATAGACTAATGGAATAGAATAGAGAGCTCAGAAATAACTCCAGGTCATTATGGTCAATCAAACAAACTAGGAGGTAAGAATATATGATGGGGAAAATCTAATCCCTTAAACAAGTGGTGCTGAGTATATCTAAATTATTATCTAGGCTAAATTGTGCCTTACTGATTTATTTTTATGTGGTCATGACAATGCTAATCACAGAGAAGAAATAGAGAAAGATGTATCTATACACAGCTTTGCAGATTGGATCCAGTATGCTCTACAGATATGATATACAGTTTGGGCAAAATAACAGTTTTTACTGGGGTTTTTGCTTGAATCTGGTGTAAACATGGCCAAAGTTTTATTTCACATTAACTCGTCCATCAGTCCCAAATAATCAAGCTAAATCTAGCTGCTGTATACATGTTTTGTGGCCTGGGTGATTCTAGACTTGCAGTTAGAATCTTTCTTCTGGCAGGGAAGACAGGAGCAATAAGAGAACATGCTTCTCACTTGCAGGCTTCCAGGATCACCCATTTTCCACATCTTAATATCCAGCTACATCTCCTTTCTGCCTTGTGAACTGATCATTGCTCATCTGCTGCTGCTGCTAAGTCACTTCAGTCATGTCTGACTCTGTGCGACCCCAAAGACGGCAGCCCACTAGGCTTCGTCATCCCTGGGATTCTCCAGGCAAGAACACTGGAGAAGGTTGCCATTTCCTTCTTCAATGCATGAAAGGAAAAGTGAAAGTGAAGTCACTCAGTTGTGTCCGACTCTTAGCGACCCCATGGACTGCAGCTTACCAGGCTCCTCCATCCATGGGATTTTCCAGGCAAGAGTCCTGGAGTGGGGTGCCAGGGCCTTCGTCGATTGCTCATCTGACTAGGGCTCAAGAAGATTAATAGAACCTCTGCTAATAAAACTGTATTCCATTTGTATTTGTCCTTATTTAATGCCCACCATTTCAGAGGCTGTTTCCACTAGTCTAATCCCCAGTTTGGTATTTGTTTTTCAACTTCTGCTAAAATGTTTCAGATCATTCTTGCCTCCTATGAGAACTATGTCCAGTGGGACTAATGAAGGAGTTAATTTCATCAAAGAAATAAGGAGATGATGAAGAAAAAAGAGAGAACTTTGGTATACACAGTCAGCTGACATATGAGAAAAAGTAACTGATGTTTTCATATCATCTTCTAGACTGTGTTTATATTGCTTGTTCATATAAGAACAAGCTTTGTTTCAGGATAGTGCTTTGAAGTCTTCGCAAATATTACCAGAATATTTAAAATCTTACACATTTATTGATGTCTTCTGTCCCTGGAGGATGCCTGTTCAAAACCTATGCACATATTTATATTTAAATATTCATTTATTTCCCATTTAACTAACCAAATATGTATTATATATATATATATGCAATCTGTCCACCAATTTTAAATGTTGTTTATAATTTTTTGCTTGAAAAAAAATTAGACTTTGGTACAATATTTTTATGTGTAGTTCAGAAATATCTTTTCCATATCAAATACTAACTTTATTCATTTTATAGTATTTATTGCTTTCATTGTTTTATTTTAGAAAATAATGATCTTTATAATACTTTTTCTGACAGTTCTTTATGCTTAATCTTCATTATTTTCCAAGTAACAATTTATAAAGAAGAATTTTGACTTTCACTTTTATTAAAATTAAACTTACCTAAATTTATTTTCATAGAGTACTGAGAAAAGTCTCATATTTTCAGTTGAGTGTCCTCATAAATAACTTTATATAACTTAAATTCATAAAATCACCTTCACAAATTTGTTATTCAATATCAAATATCCATCTTCTTGTGGAATAGAAATATAGCTTCAATAGATGAAGAGGGAGGTACTTTCAATAAATATTTGTTAAGTGAATGACTTTATTAGCAAATAAATATAAAAATGGAAAATATTGTGTACTGATCCAGATACCTTGACCTGAGTGTATTCTGTTTAGAACATGGAGACAGTGAAGAAATATTGAAGAAACAATTGTATTTACTGAACATAAAGCAGAGTGCTCAAGTCTATACTATATTTATCATTTAATTTCTAAAACTATAGAATCAAGGTGTTATTTCCTTTTATTTTATGAACAAAGATAATCTTTAATTCAATTAAATAAAATCAGAGAAATGGATGCAACCTATATCTGATTTCAAAATCAAGCCTCTTTCATATATAGCAATAAAGATCTGGGTTTTTTAGATTTATATTATCATTGTCCATATTTGGACCACAAATTCAATTTCAGATGGGAAGTAAAATAAATTCTATTTTTATTTTAAAATTAGCAACAGTTTTCTCACTGACATTTACACAGTCCTTAACATAATTAAACAATATGTTCCTATCTGTCCCATCAGTTCATGCTGTCTCCTAACACAATTTTGCTTTTGCAATAGATCAATATGCATTAAATGGCTGACAAAGAAACAAGAGGAAAGATGCTGCAGGAAGGTTTTAAATTTGAATTGTTTACTAATTAAGTATGTATTAAATATATGGCTCTACAGCATGGCCTTTGAAAATGGAAGCTCTTATATCCAAGTGCCCCAGTTCAAATTTCAATTCTTCAAGTCATTAGTTACAGACTTGGAGAATGTGTTGTTTAACTTTTCTAAATATTAAATAACTCCTATCAAGTTAAAAAAAATAACATTAGCTATCTTGAGGGTATGAAGACTAAATGGAATAATGTATATGGGGATTCTTTTACAGCATTGAAATGAGTAAATTTTAAACATGATGAGCAGTAAATGAAATGCAGTGATCTTATAGGCAGAATGTTGAAGAGCACCACAGACTGTCTACTATTTTCCAGTGAAGGGCAAAATCAGTGTTCAAGTAAAGTTGCTGGTTGAATAAAGTTGCCAAATTGAGCAAAAAACAACATGAATATCATAGGAGCAAAAAATTTCAAAGTAGCAGATGCAAGGAAAATTTATTCCAATTCTATATATATATATATATAAAATAGCCTCCACACATATCAATATATCCTTCGCTGTCAAATTAAGACCTTTGAAGGAACAATCCAGAAAGAAAAGAGAGAAAAATTGAGGTCATGTGATACTTACACCTAAAGATGTCACATCTAAACTTTGCATCTCTGCATTTAGTGAGTACGATAAACAATGATTTTTAATACATCTGGAAACATATTTTTTCATTTGTTATATGGGCAATTTTAAAGTTATATAATCTTTAGATTTATTTGAATCCTTCCAGAGATTTTTCCTTGGGCTTTGTTCTGATAGTTCTCAAAACGTTAGTATTTTATTACTGTTAGGTAGGAAGTTAGGCAAAAACAATGAGTAATGGCCTAGCTGAATAAGATTCAAGGTGATCTCTAAATCCCTCCCCAGACACACCCCAGTGCTGCACAGGAAAGCTAGCAGATATGCTACAAAACAACCAGAGACTTTTCCAACTCTGGTGCATATGTCCTAGGCACACAGCGAATACAAACCAACCACAAGGGCTTCTCCAACTCTGGCATATGTGCCCTTGATGTTTAACTGTGTTCTCAGTGATCTTAGGCAGTCAGGAGCCCATTCAGTTCAGTTCAATTCAGTCACTTAGTTGTGTCCGACTCTTTGCGACCCCATGAATCGCAGCACGCCAGGCCTCGCTGTCCATCACCAACACCCGGAGTTCACTCAAACTCACATCCATGGAGTCGGTGATGCCATCCAGCCATCTCATCCTCTGTCGTCCCCTTCTCCTCCTGCCCCCAATCCCTCCCAGCATCATACAGAGTCTTTTCCAATGAGTCAACTCTTCACATGAAGTGGCCAAAGTACTGGAGTTTCACCTTTAGCATAATTCCTTCCAAAGAACACCCAGGGCAGATCTCCTTTAGAATGGACTGGTTGAATCACCTTGAAGTCCAAGGGACTCTCAGGAGTCTTCTCCAATACCAGAGTTCAAAAGCATCAATACTTTGGCGCTCAGCTTTCTTCACAGTTCAACTCTCACATCCATATACGACCACTGAAAAACCCATAGCCTTTACTAGACATACGTTTGTTGGCAAAGTAATGTCTCTGCTTTTCAGCATGCTATCTAGGTCGGTCATAACTTTTCTTCCAAGGAGTAAGTGTCTTTTAATTTCATGGCTGCAGTCACCATCAGCAGGGATTTTGGAGCTCAAAAAAATAAAGTCTGACACTGTTTCCACTGTTTCCCCATCTATTTCCCATGAAGTGATGGGACCAGATGCCATGATCTTCATTTTCTGAATGTTGAGTTCTAAACCAACTTTTTCACTCTCCTCTTTCACTTTCATCAATAGGCTTTTTAGTTCCTCTTCACTTTCTGCCATAAGGGTGGGGTCATCTGCATATCTAAGGTTATTGATATTTCTCCCCACAATCTTGATTCCAGCTTGTGCTTCTTAAAGCCCAGCGTGTCTCATGATGTGCTCTGCATAGAAGTTAAATAAGCACGGTGACAATATAAAGCTTTGACGTAGTCTGTTATTCCATGTCCAGTTTTAACTTTTGCTTCCTGACCTGCATATAGGTTTCTCAAGAGTCAGGTCAGGTGGTCTGGTATTCCCATCTCTTTCAGAATTTTCCACAGTTTATTGTGATCTACACAATCAAAGGCTTTGCCATAGTCAATAAAGCAGAAATAGATGTTTTTCTGGAACTCACTTGCTTTTTTGATGATCCAGCGGATGTTGCCAATTTGATCTCTGGTTCCTCTGCCTTTTCTAAAACCAGCTTGAACATCTGGAAGTTCACAGTTCACGTATTGCTGAAGCCTGGCTTGGAGAATTTTGAGCATTACTTTACTAGGGTGTGAGATCAGTGCAATTGTGCGGCAGTTTGATCATTCTTTGGCATTGGCTTTCTTTATGATTCAAATGAAAACTGACCTTTTCCAGTCCTGTGGCTACTGCTGAGTTTTCCAAATTTGCTGGCATATTGAGATGCAGCACTTTCACAGCATCATCTTTCAAGATTTGAAAGAGCTCAACTGAAGTTCCATCACCTCCATTAGCTTTGTTTGTTGTGCTGATTTCTAAGACCCACTTGACTTTACATTCTAGGATGTCTGGCTCTAGGTAAGTGATTATACCATTATGGTTATCTTAGTCATGAAGATCTTTTTTGTACAGTTCTTCTGTGTATTCTTGCCACCTCTTCTTAATATCTTCTGCTTCTGTTACGTCCATACCATATCTGTCCTTTATCAAGCCCTTCTTTGCATGAAAATTTCCTTTGATATCTCTAATTTTCTTGAAGAGATCTCTAGTCTTCCCCATTCTGTTGTTTTCCTCTATTTCTTTGCATTGATCACTGAGGAAGGCTTTCTTATCTCTTCTTGCTATTCTTTGGAACTCTGCAATCAGATGTTTATATATTTCCTTTTCTCCTTTGCTTTTCACTTCTCTTCTTTTCACAGCTATTTGTAAGGCCTCCCCAAACAGCCATTTTGCTTTTTTTGCATTTCTTTTCCATGGGGATGGTCTTGATCCCTGTCTCCTGTACAATGTCATGAACCTCAGTCCATAGTTTATCAGGTACTCTCTCTATCCGATCTAGTCTCTGAAATCTATTTCTCACTTCCACTGTATAATCATAAGGGATTTGATTTAGGTCATAACTGGATGGTCTAGTGGTTTTCTGTACTTGCTTCAATTTAAGTCTGAATTTGTCAATAAGGAGCTAATGATATGAGCCACAGTCAGCTCCTGGTCTTGTCTTTGCTGACTGTATATAGTTTCTCCATCTTTGGCTGCAAAGAATATAATCAATCTGATTTCAGTGTTGACCATCTGGTGATGTCCATGTGTAGAGTCTTTGCTATGACCAGTACGTT
Source organism: Bos javanicus (assembly GCF_032452875.1). NCBI lineage: Eukaryota > Metazoa > Chordata > Mammalia > Artiodactyla > Bovidae > Bos > Bos javanicus. Next base: position 5,406,618 of record NC_083876.1, on the reverse strand, counting down.
CTTTTGGCAAAACTCTATTAGCCTTTGCCCTGCTTCATTCTGTATTCCAAGGCCAAATTTGCCTGTTACTCCAGGTGTTTCTTGACTTCTAATTTTTGCATTCCAGTCCCCTATAATGAAAAGGACATCTTTTTTGGGTGTTAGTTCTAAATGGTCTTGTAGGTCTTCATAGAACTGTTCAACTTCAGCTTCTTCAGAGTTACTGGTTTGGGCATAGACTTGGATTACTGTGATATTGAATGTTTTTCCTTGAAAACAAACAGAGATCATTCTGTCGTTTTTGAGATTGCATTCAAGTACTGCATTTCGGACCCTTTTGTTGATCATGATGTCTACTCCATTTCTTCTAAGGGATCCCTGCCCACAGTAGTAGATATAATGTCATCTGAGTTAAATTCACCCATTCCAGTCCATTTTAATTCACTGATTCCTAGAAAGTCGATGTTCACTCTTGCCGTCTCCTGTTTGATCACTTCCAATTTGCCTTGATTCATGGACTTGACATTTTAGGTTCCTATGCAATATTGCTCTTTAAAGCATCAGACCTTGCTTCTATCACCAGTCACATCCACAACTGAGTTGTTTTTGCTTTGGGTCCATCCCTTTATTCTTTCTGGAATGATTTCTCTACTGATCTCCAGTAGCATATTGGGCACCCACTGTCCTGGGGAGTTCCTCTTTCAGTATCCTATCATTTTGCCTTTTCATACTGTTCATGGGGTTCTCAAGGCAAGAATACTGAAGTGGTTTGCCATTCCCTTCTCCAGTGGACCACATTCTGTCAGACCTCTCTACAATGACCCACCCATCTTGGGTGGCCCCACAGGGCATGGCTTAGTTTCATTGAGTTAGACAAGCCTGTGGTCCTAGTGTGATTAGATTGACTATAGTTTTCTGTGATTATGGTTTCACTGCCCTCTGATGCCCTCTTGTAACACCTACCATCTTACTTGGGTTTCTTTTACCTTGGACATGGTGTATCTCTTCATGGCTGCTCCAGCAAAGTGCAGCCGCCGATCCTTACCTTGGATGAGGGGTATCTCCTAACCACTGCCCCTCCTGATCTTGAACGTGGAGTAGCTCCTCTAGGGCCTCCTGTGCCCGCGCAGCCACTGCTCCTTGAAAGTGGGGTTGTTCCTGTCGGCTGCCGACCCTGACCTTGGACACGGGGTAGCTCCTCTCGCCCGTTAAGGGTTCATAAATGTTCTATACATACATACATCTGATTAAAACAGACTGAATTATGGGAAAGATCACAGCTCAAAAGCATCAATTCTTCGGAGCTCAGCTTTCTTTATAGTCCAACTCTCACATCCATACATGAATAATGGAAAAATCACAGCCTTGACTAGATGGACGTCTTTTGGCAAAGTAATGTCTCTGCTTTTCAATATGCTGTCTAGGTTGCTCATAACTTTTCTTCTAGGAGCAAGTGTCTTTTAATTCCATGGCTGCAGTTACCAAATGCACAGATTTGGGAGCCCCAAAAAATGAAGTGTGCCACTGTTTCCCTATTTATTTGCCATGAAGTGATGGGACCAGATGTCATGATCTTAATTTTCTGAATGTTGAGTTTTAAGCCAACTTTTGCATTCTGCTCTTTCTCCTTCTTCAAGAGGCTCTTTAGTTCTTCTTCACTTTCTGCCATATGGTTGTGTCATCTGCATATCTGAGGTTATTGATATTTCTCTTGGAAATCTTGATTCCAGCTTGTGCTTCTTCCAGCCCAGCGTTTCTCATGATGTACACTTCATATAAGTTAAATAAGCACAGTGACAGTATATAGCCTTAACATACTACTCCGTATTTGGAACCATTCTGTTGTTCCATGTCCAGTTCTAACTGTGGATTCCTGACCTGTATATATGTTTCTCAAGAGGCAGGTCAGGTCGTCTGGTATTCCTATCTCTTTAAGAATTTTCCAGAGTTTGTTGTGATCCACACAGTCAAAGGCTTGGAATAGTCAACAAAGCAGAAATAGATGTTTTTCTGAGACTCTCTTGCTTTTTCGATAATCTAACTGATGTTGGCAATTTGATCTCTAATTCCTCTGCATTTCTAAAACAAGCTTGAATATCTGGAAGTTCACGGTTTATCTACTGTTGAAGCCTGGCTTGGAGAATTTTGAGCATTCCTTTACTAGCATGCGAGATGAATACAAGTGTGCAGTAGTCTGAGAATTATTTGGCATTGCCTTTCTTTGGGATTGGAATGAAAACTGACTTTTTCTAGTCCTGTGACCACTGCTGAGTTTTCCAAGTTTGCTGGCATATTGATTACAGCACTTTCTCACCATAACTTTTAGGATTTGAAATAGCTCTTTTGAATTCCATCAGCTCCACTAGCTTTGTTCTTAGTGGTATTTCCTAAGGCCCATTTGACTTTACATTCTAGGATGTCTGGTTCTAGATGAGTGATCATACCATTGTGATTATCAGCGTTGTGAATATTTTTTTTGTTGTTGTATAGTTCTTCTGTGTATTATTGCCAATACAATAAGATATTCTTCTTAATATATTCTGCTTCTGTTAGATCTATACCATTTTCATCCTTTATTGAGTCCATCTTTGCATGAAATATTACATTGTTATCTCTAATTTTCTTGAATAAATCTCTAGTCTTTCCATTCTATTGTTTTCTTTTATTTCTTTGCACTGATTACTCAGGAGGGCTTTTTTAGTTCTCCTGCTATTCTTTCAAACTCTGCATTCAAACAGCTATATCTCACCTTTTCTTCTTTGTTTTTCATTTCTTTTCATAGCTATTTGTAAGGCCTCATCAGACCGCCATTATGCTTTTTTGCATTTATTTTTCTTGGGGTTGGTCTTGCTCCCTGTCTCCTGTACAGAATCATGAACCTCTGTCCATAGTTCATCAGGCACTCTGTCTATCAGATCTAATCCTTGAATCTATTTCTCACTTCTACTGTATACTCATAGGGGATTTGTTTTAGGTCATACCTGAATAATATGGTTTTCCCTCTAGTAGTTTTCCCTCCTTTCTTCAATTTCAGTCTGAATTTGGCAGTAAGAAACTCATGGTCTGAGCCACAGTCAGTCCCCACTCTTGTTTTTGCTGACTGTATAGAGCTTCTCCCTCTTTGGATGCAAAGAATGTGATCAATCTGATTTTGTTATTGACCATCTGGTGATGTCCATGTGTGGAGTCTTCTCTTGTGTTGTTGGTAGAGGATGTTTGTTATGAACGGTGCATTCTCTTGGCGAAACTTTGTTAGCCTTTGCCATGCTTCATTTTGTACTCCAAGGCCAAATTTGCCTGTTACTCCAAGTGTATCTTGACTTCCTACTTTTGCACTGCAGTCTCCCAAAATGAAAAGGACATCTTCTGGGGGTATTAGTTCTAGAAGGTCTTGGAGATCTTCATAGACCTGTTCAACTTCAGATTCTTCAACATTACTGGTCAGGGTATAAATTTGGATTACTGTGATATTGAATGGTTTGCTTTGGAAACAGACAAAGATAATTCTGTCATTTTTGAGACTGCACCTAAGTACTGCATCTTGGGCTCTTTTGTTGACTATGATGGCTACTCCATTTCTTCTATATAATGGTCATCTGAATTAAATTCATCCATTCTAGTCCATTTTAGTTCACTGATTCCTAAAACTTCGGCCTTCACTCTTGCATCATCTGTTTGACCACTTCCAATTTGCTTTGATTCCTGGACTTAACATACCAGGTTCCTACACAATTTTGCTTTTTACAGCATTAGACTTTAATTCTACCACCAGTCATATCCACAACTGGGTATTGTTTTTGCTTTGGCTCCATCTCTTCATTCTTTCTTGAGTTATTTCTCCACTGATCTCCAGTAGCATATCGGGCACCTACTGACCTGGGGAGTTCATCTTTCTGTGTTCATCTGGGAAGTAGTATAGAAGCATTATGTGATGGAAGTAAGAAGGGTAAGTATGTTCTGTGTGATAATGTTCAACTACAGGAAGGAGTAAGGTGCTATGTAGAGAATGCACAGATGAATGAGAAAGATTGCAAATGGCTAAGCATGAAGGACATCCATTCAGTTCAGTCACTCAGTCATGTGAGACCCCATGGACTGCAGCATCCCAGGCTTCCCTGCCCAGCACCAACTCCTGGAACTTGTTCAAATTCATATTTGTTCTTTATTTTTACTTATTTTCACTTTCCTATTTGAATGCTAAAGAAAATTATAATAACAAAAATAAAATTATGCAAACATGAGGAAATAAACACATTCAAGGAAAACCATGTGGAACACAGAAAACTAATCTCTAGGGCTATAAAATCTGGAAAACCTTCTTATGTAGACTGTTGTTATTTTTTAAAGGAATTAATCTCTGCATTCGTTTTGTACTCCCCCCAAACTGGGAAGTAGTATAGAAGCAAATGGCAAAGCATGAAGAAGAACAGTTCAGTTCAGTCACTTAGTCTTGCCCAACTCTTTGTGATCCCATGGACTGCAGCACGCCAGGCTTCCTTGTTCATCACCAACTCCTGGAGCTTGCTCAAATTATGTCCATTCAGTCAGTAATGCCATCTCACCGATCTCATCCTCTGTCCTCCCCTTCTCATCTTGCCTTCAATTGTTCCCAGATCAAGGTTTTTTCCAATGAGTCAGTTCTCTGCATCAGATCTCCAAAGTATTGGAGTCATATAAATATATGACATATTTGCATAAGTTTTATATATATAATTCCCTCCCATGTTATAATGTGTGTATGTTTAAATGTTAAAGAGAGATATGAAATATATGTTGCACATATTGTCATACTCAAGGAAGTCAAGAAACACATGAAGTAACAGGCAAATTTGGCCTTGGAGTATGGAGTGAAGCATGAAAAAGCTAGTAGAGTTTTGCCAAGAGAACACACTGGTCATAACAAACACCCTCTTCCAACAACAAAAGAGAAGACTCTACACATGGACATCACCAGATGGTCAACACCAAAATCAGATTGATTTTACTCTTTGCAGCCAAAGATGGAGAAGCTCTATACAGTTAGCAACAGCAAGTCCAGGAGCTGACTGTGGCTCAGATAATGAACTTCTTATTGCCAAATTCAGACTGAAATTGATGAAAGTGGAGAAAACCACTGGACCATTCAGGTGTGACCTAAATCAAATCCCTTATGATTATACAGTGGAAGTGAAAAATAGATTTAAGGTTCTAGATATGACAGACAGAGTGCCTGAAGAACTATGCATGGAGGTTCATGACATTGTACAGGAGACAGGAGTCAAGACCATCCCCAAGAAAAAGAAATGCAAAGAAGTAAAATGGCTGTTTGAAGCGTCTTTACAAATAGCTGTGAAAAGAACAGAAGAGAAAAGCAAAGGAGAAAAGGAAAGACATATCCATTTGAATACAGAGTTGCAAAGAATATCAAGGAGAGATAAGAAAGCCTTTCTCAGTGATCAATGCAAAGAAGTAGAGGAACACAATAGAATAGGAAAGACTAGAGAGCTCTTCAAGAAAATTAGAGATACCAAGGGAACATTTCATGCAAAGATGGGCTCAATAAAGGACAGAAACGGTATGAACCTAACAGAAGCAGAAGATATTAAGAAGAGGTGGCAAGAATACACAGAAGAACTGTACAAAAAAGATCTTCATGACCCAGATAATCACAATGGTGTGATCACTCACCTAGAACCAGATATCCTAGAATGTGAAGTCAAGTGGGCCTTAGGAAGCATCACTACAAACAAAGCTACTGGAGGTGATGGAATTCCAGTTGAGCTATTTCAAGTCCTGGAAGATGATGCTGTGAAAGTGCTGCACTCAATATCCCAGCAAATTTTGAAAACAGCAGTGGCCACAGGACTGGAAAAGGTCAGTGTTCATTTGAATTGTAAAGAAAGCCAATACCAAAGAATGATCAAACTACTGCACAATAGCATTCATTTCACATGCTATTATAGGAATGCTCAAAATTCTCCAAGCCAGGCTTCAGCAATACATGAACCATGAACTTCCAGATGTTCAAGCTGGTTTTGGAAAAGGCAGAGGAACCAGAGATCAAATTGCCAACATCTGCTGGACCATCAAAAAAAACAAGAGAGTTCCAGAAAAACATCTATTTCTGTTTTATTAACTATGCCTAAGCCTTTGTCTGTGTGGGTCACAATAAACTGTTGAAAATATTGAAAGAGATGGGAATACCAGAACACCTGCTCTGCCTCTTGAGAAACCTATATGCAGGTCAGGAAGCCACAGTTAGACTTGGCTGTGGAACGACAGACTGGTTCCAAATAGGAAAATGAGTACATCAAGGCTGTATATTGTCACCCTGCTTATTTAACTTATACGCAGAGTACATCATGAGAAATTCTGGGCTGGAGGAAGCACAAACTGGAATTAAGATTACCGGGAGAAATATCAATAACCTCAGATATGCATATGAGACCACCTGTATGGCAGAAAATGAAGAAAAACTTTCATTTTCTTGATGAAAGTGAAAGATGAGAATGAAAATTTGGCTTAAAGCTCAACATTCAGAAAACGAAGATCATGACATCTGGTCCCATCACTTCATGGCAAATAGATGGGGAAACAGTGGAAACAGTGTCAGACTTTATTTTTTTGAGCTCCAAAATCACTGCAGATGGTGACTGCAGCCATGAAATTAAAAGACACTTACTCCTTGGAAGGAAAGTTATGACCAACCTAGACAGCATATTGAAAAGCAGAGACATTACTTTGTCAACAAAGGTCCTAGTCAAGGCTATGGTTTTTCCAGTTGTCATGTATGGATGTGAGAGTTGGACTATAAAGAAAGCTGATTGCCAAAGAATTGATGCTTTTGAACTGGGGTGTTAGAGAAGACTCTTGAGAGTCCCTTGGACTGCAAGGAGATCCAACCAGTCCATCCTAAAGGAGATTAGTCCTGGGTATTCTTTGAAAGGACTGATGCTGAAGCTGAAACTCCAATACTTTGGCTACCTGATGCGAAGAGCTGACACATTTTAAAACACCCTGATACTGGGATGATTGAGGGCAGAAGGAGAAGGGGAAGTAAGAGGATGAGATGGTTGGATGGCATCACCGACTCAATGGACATGGGTTTTTAATGGCCTCCAGGAGTTGGTGATGGACAGGGAGTCATGTCATGCTGCGGTTCCTGAGGTCACAAAGAGTCAGATATGACTGAGTGTCTGAACTGAATATATATATATATATATATATATATAAATTTTAAAGTCTGCTAAAATTCTGAGTAAAATAAACCCTTACAATACTCTAAAGACATGCTTTGTTAACATTATTTCCAAACAGCCTCTAACTTATGATTACATACATACATAGACAGTGAAGTCGCTCAGTCGTGTCTGACTCTTTGTGATCCCGTGGACAGTAGCCAACCAGGCTCCTCCATCCATGTGATTTTCCAGGCAAGAATACTGGAGTGGGTTGCCATTTCCTTCTCCAGGGGATCTTTCCAACCCAGGGATCGAACCCGGGTCTCCCGCTTTGTAGGCAGATGCTTTACCGTCTGAGCCACTAGGGAAGTCATCTTATGATTACATAACAGAGTTATAACATGCAGTTTAAAGGAGAAAATGACATAAACACATGTGATAGTAAGTATGATAATAAGTGTTGGTATTTATTAACAGTATTTTCTTTATACACAATCTATATATACAAAATTACAAAAACAAATATGCATAGTACATAACTAGTAAAATGTGCTCAAGTGATTAAAATTTATTTTATTGACTTTTTTATGTGCTATGATGACACAAAAATGATAAAGTCAGCACCTTTCCTACTTGTTCTCAAGGAATGTAAAAATATTTGGGAATATTTTTTATTAACATGCAAATAGCAAAGATTTATATCAAAGCATAATGAATAGTCTAGAACAGTAAAAATATAAAGTGTTCTATCCAAAGAAATAAACAATTATAATTCTTGCAGATGCCATTATTTTTACTGTATTTCTACTAGTAATTTTATTGTCACTCATTTTTATTATAATCATAATTTTATTTTTACTTCTACTATTTGGTGGGTTTTGCAATAAGAATAAATTACTTTTCTCTACTTTCTAGCTAATTAAGATAAAATTGAGTAAGGTTTTTCAATAGAAGAAAAGATTGTTATTACTGGAGGAAAAAAGCATAGTGGAAGGAAGGCACAGAATGGGTGGGAAAAATTTGAAGATAAGTCTAACTGAAGCAAAGGAAAAAGTAGAGGTTAACTCAATAAGTTGTCATTATTGTTAAGAAAGATCTTGGAAAGAGTTTTAGATGGCAATAAGAATGAAAAGAAGCTTAACTTAATAAATACAGAATTTCAGGATTAAAGAAATCTTTTATTAAAAGGGCTTTGTATTTTAAAAAGTTAAAATGCATATGTGGCACAAATCCATGTGCATTTTCTGTAGATTTTTTTCCTGTAATTCAAAATTGATTGCCCAGCTTTTACACATATATTTTTCATACCCTTTTAATTTTATAAGAAATCACCTTTTGTTTGAAAAATAACAGTCACACCATAATTTGCCTTATCTGATTAGTAAAAGCTTGCATCAAACATTTACAACTGAGATAATTTTAAAACTTAAAATTTCAAAACATACTGCAGAAAAGTATTATATTCATATAAATACTCTTTCTTTGCATTTTGACTAAAAATGCACTTTCAAAATATTTATTATTATGATATCAGGCCAATCATCATAAAAAACACTTCATGATTTTTTTTTACCTGATATCTTACTTTCATTTTGATATTTGGCAAAACTAATACAATTATGTAAAGTTTAAAAATAAAATAAAATTAAAAAAATAAAATAAAATACAAGTGATAAGAAAAAAAAAAGATAATTTCATTCAAATTCTTTGAAAGTAATTTTTTTTTAACCTGGAATGATAAATTATGAAGATTAACTTAACTCATTCAGTCTGATTTAAATAAAAACGTTTGGTGTAAACAGACTAATAGCAAAAAGATACAACGACAAAGAAATCAAATAACAAAGCTGTTGTATAGCAGATACATTTTGAACGACTATGTCTCTGGAAATGGTGGCAACCTGAAAAGAAGTGTTTGTAATTAATCTCAGTCTTGTACACTTGCTTCTCATATGTCCATCTCTCTTAATATCTGCTCCACACTGCACTTCCCTAAGGGTCTGTTTAACTAGGATCTTCTTGTTCCTAGTCATGGGTCTTCATGAACCTTACTCTATTTCATGAACTTCCACCTCGAGTGTCACTTCCTGCTTTTAATGATACTTACTGTCTCAATTTCTCAACATCCCACTTGAATTTTTATTATGCTAATCTAAGCATTGTAGTTCATTTCACAGGAATTGTTTTTCTTAATGAGTTTATTCATAATTTAAAATTTTGCTGGTGCAAAAATATCACTTTATGGCTAGCAGCGAAGCCCTCCAGCAAGTTGCAAGTACCAAAGGCTTTTCATGAGCAAGGTGTTGTCATCCACCAGCTTGCTGAACAGACAGTAAAATGATGCAGATGTGAAAGACTTCAGCTCGCTCCCTCTCTAAAGGCTTTCCATTTGGAGAAATTAGAAATGAGCCAACAAGAAAATATGTTCAAAAAATATCTTAATTCAAAGACTATTACAGAAGACACAATCTTAATGTCACAAAGGTTGCAGTGCTATTTTCTGTAGTGATTTGTTTTCCATTCTGTGGCAATTGCAACTCTTAGAGGTTTTCTTCTTGTATGATGCCTGCATATGCATTATATATATATATATATATATATGTATATAATATACATATATATATAATATATATTATTACATATATGTCAGATCATATCAGTCATTCAGTAGTGTCCAACTCTTTGTGACCCCATGAATCGCAACACGTCAGGCCTCCCTGTCCATCACCAACTGCCGGAGTTCACTGAGACTCACGTCCATTGAATCAGTGATGCCATCCAGCCATCTCATCCTCTGTCATTCCCTTCTCCTCTTGCCCCCAAACCCTCCCAGCATCAGAGTCTTTTCGAATGAGTCAACTCTTCGCAAGAGGTAGCCAAAGTACTGGAGTTTCAGCTTTAGCATCATTCCTTCCAAAGAAATCCCAGGGCTGATCTCCTTCAGAATGGACTGGTTGGATCTCCTTGCAGTCCAAGGGACTCTCAAGAGTCTTCTCCAACAGCACAGTTCAAAAGCATCAATTCTTCAGCGCTCAGCCTTCTTCACAGTCCAACTCTCACATCCATACATGATCACAGGAAAAACCACAGCCTTGACTAGATGAACCTTTGTTGGCAAAGTAATGTCTCTGCTTTTGAATATGCTATCTAGGTTGGTCATAACTTTCCTTCCAAGGAATAAGTGTCCTTTAATTTCATGGCTGAAGTCACCATCTGCAATGATTTTGGAGCCCAGAAAAACAACGTCTGACACTGTTTCCACTGTTTCCCCATCTATTTCCCATGAAGTGATGGGGACCGGATGCCATGATCTTCATTTTCTGAATGTTGAGCTTTAAGCCAACTTTTTAACTCTCCACTTTCACCAAGAGGCTTTTTAATTCCTCTTCACTTTCTGCCATAAGGGTGGTGTCATCTGCATATCTGAGGTTATTGATATTTCTCCTGGCAATCTTGATTCCAGCTTGTGTTTCTTCCAGTACAGCATTTCTCATGATGTACTCTGCATATAAGTTAAATAAACAGGGTGACAATATACAGCCTTGATGTCCTCCTTTTCCTATTTGTAACCAGTCTGTTGTTCCATGTCTAGGTCTAACTGTTGTTTCCTGATCTGCATACAAATTTCTCAAGAGGCAGATCAGGTGGTCTGGTATTCCCATCTCTTTCAGAATTTTCCACAGTTTATTGTGATCCATACAGTCAAAGGCTTTGGCATAGTCAATAAAGCAGAAATAGATGTTTTTCTGGAACTCTTTTGCTTTTTCCATGATCCAGCAGATGTTGGAAATTTGATTTCTGGTTCCTCTGCCTTTTCTAAAACCAGCTTGAACATCAGGAAGTTCATGGTTCACATATTGCTGAAGCTTAGCTTGGAGAATTTTGAGCATTACTTTACTAGCATGTGAGAGGAGTGCAATTGTGCAGTAGTTTGAGCATTCTATTGCATTGCCTTTCTTTGGGATTGGAATGAAAACTGACCTTTTCCAGTCCTGTGGCCACTGCTGAGTTTTCCAAATTTGCTGGCATATTGAATGCAGCACTTTCACAGAATCATCTTTCAGGATTTGGTATAGCTCAACTGGAATGCTATCACCTCCACTAGCTTTGTTCGTAGTGATGCTTTCTAAGGCCCACTTGACTTCACATTCCAGGATGTCTGGCTCTAGGTCAGTGATCACACCATCATGATTATCTGGGTTGTGAAGATCTTTTTTGTACAGTTCTTCTGTGTATTCTTGCCATCTCTTCTTAATATCTTCTGCTTCTGTTAGGTCCATTCCATTTCTGTCCTTTATCGAGCCCATCTTTGCATGAAATGTTCCTTTGGTATCTCTGATTTTCTTGAAGAAAATTTCTCTAGTCTTTCCCATTCTGTTGTTTTCCTCTATTTCTTTGCATTGATTGCTGAAGAAGGCTTTCTTATCTCTTCTTGCTCTTCTTTGGAACTTTGCATTCAGATGTTTATATATTTCCTTTTCTCCTTTGCTTTTCACTTCTCTTCTTTTCACAGCCATTTGTAAGTCCTCCCCAGACAGCCATTTTGCTTTTTTGCATTTCTTTTCCATAGGGATGGTCTTGTTCCCTGTCTCCTATACAATGTCACGAAACTCATTCCATAGTTCATCAGGCATTCTATCTATCAGATCTAGGCCCTTAAATCTATTTCTCACATTCACTGTATATTTGTTTCCTTTACACTTGATTTTTAGATTATCATTATCTAGTTTATTTACTTTCACATTATTTTCATTAAGTCATTATTGCAAGTGTTAAATGTAAATGTCCCTCACTATTCTAATCTTTGGAGAAGTCAATGTCACCCCACTCCAGTACTCTTGCCTGGAAAATCCCATGGACAGAGGAGCCTGGAAGGCTGCAGTCCACAGGGTCACTGAGGTTTGAACACGACTGAGCGACTTCACTTTCACTTTTCACTTTCATGCATTGGAGAAGGAAATGGCAACTCACTCCAGTGTTCTTGCCTGGAGAATCCCAGGACAGCGGAGCCTGGTGGGCTGCTGTCTATGGGATCACACAGAGTCAGACACAACTGAAGTGACTTAGCAGCAGCAGCAGCATTCTATTCTTAAAATTATTTAGAAAAGTTATAAATTTCTTGGTTTGTCTGTGTGCATAGAAAATTATTTGCAGCTGTGTGTTGGTTGTTTTACATCATGGTGCTAATATTTGTCTTATTTTAAAAATATTTTATAATCCCTCCTGTGTCTAAAAATAAGTTATAAAAAGACAAAATATATACAGAAAATTGTTGGTGAATTTGAGTTCCTCAAACTTAAAAATAAATCTAATGCAGTTTACATTCTAAATTAAATTAAAACACAAGCTAGATACTGTGAAAAGATGTGCATATAAAACTCACAAAGATAGCATATTAATAAAGATTAAAATTGTTTAAATATATGCAAAACAAAACAACTAGGAAGAGATATCAACGAAATGTATCAACAGACAATTACAAAGAGGATATAGAAAAGGCACAAGGAGTATGAAATGCTGTTTGACAAAAAGGAATTCAAATGACTATCACAATGAGATGACATACACATCAAATAGATTGGCAAAATGTAAAGTATCCATTACCAAATGTTGATTGGTAATGGAGGATTATATGTTTTTACACTTATTTTGGAAGACCGATTGAAAACATCTAGTCACTTTTGTCATACACCCACTTTTACTTCTGATCTTAAAGAGATATTTTAAAATCATAAACCATTGGATTTTATTGTGCATATGTTGAAATGCATTGTAAACTTTTAAATTTCTCATTTAAAAATATATAAATATTTATATACATAAAAACATCCTCTAAAGTGTGATTTTGCATGAAAAACATGGCTTTACAATTTTTCCTTCACTGTTGTCCTTAAAGTTGCCCTCAGTTCCCTCTCAAACAATGAATAATTTAAAATAACACCACCAACAACAAAAAAGTGTGTGATTTTTGGAACACATATTTTTATCTAACATATTTGAAGGAATTATATCATTATCTTACTTTCTCTTCTTTATAGGTCCATGAGGAAAAGGTTATGTTTCACATTTAACAACTGAGTCAATTGTGAATTAAATGTATTCTCAGAGTTTAAATAAAATTAGTTCAACCACACAGTTAGTGGCCAAGATGTTCCTTGTCCCTTCCCAAAGGCCATGTTCTGAGCCACCTTGAAGATGGTCACCCCTATTATCTTATTAAGAGTTGACTTTTCACAACAGTCAAATAAAAACTCAACTTCACTTTATATGTTAAGTCAAATGGCTAATGTGGTTTAATGTGGTCAATTACTAACATTGCTAAATTTCATTAAATGAATTTTAAATGAGATGATACTTGTAACATCTTATAACATGTAACATTATAACAGTGCCTGGAACTGTGTAAGCACTATATAAGTGTTAGATGGTACTGTCAAAGGTTTTCATAGCTATTGTGTGGTATTAAGTGTTATGAGCCATGCAAAGATGAAGATAACATCTATGACTTTCTTCTTCTTTTTTTTAAATATAAATTTATTTATTTTAATTGGAGGCTAATTAGTTTACAATATTGTATTGGCTTTGCCATACATCAACATGAATCTGTCACGGGTATACACGTGTTCCCCATCCAGAAGCCCCCTCCCTCCTCCCTCCCCATACCATCCCTCTGGGTCATCCCAGTGCACCAGCCCCAAGCATCCTGTACCATGCATCAAATCTGGACTGGCGATTCATTTCTTAACTGATATTATACATGTTGCAATGCCATTCTCTCAAATCATCCCACCCTCTCCCTCTACGACCCTGTAATCCCACTGCTGGCATACACACAGAGGAAACCAGAATTGAAAGAGACACGTGTACCCCAATGTTCATCACAGCACTGTTTATAATAGCCAGGATATGGAAGCAACCTAGATGTCCATCAGCAGATGAATGGATAAGAAAGCTGTGGTACATATACACAACGGAGTATTATGCAGCCATCAAAATGAATACATTTGAATCAGTTCTAATGAGGTGGATGAAACTGGAGCATATTACACAGAGTGAAGTAAGCCAGAAAGAAAAACACCAATACTGTATTCTATGACTTTTTAAATGGAGAATTTAATGTATTTCAAAATCAAAGGCAAATAGAAAAGAATTGTCTTTATAAAACTAGGTATTGTTTTAGAAGCTAAGTTGTGTTTGACTCTTTTGTGACCACAGGCTCCTCTGTCCATGGGATTTCCCAGTCAAGAATATAGGAATAGGTTGCCATTTCCTTCTCCAGGGCATCTTCTTAATGCTGGAATAGAACCCATGTCTCCTGCACTGCAAGGGGATTCTTAACCTCTGAGACACTGAGGAAGCCCCAAACTAGCTACGCATCAAGGCAAATGAAATAGACTTCATAATAATGGTACAAAATATGTCATTTTATATTAAAAAGAGGTTAATTTTTGTTTTGAGATTTGAGGCTTAAAAGTGATAATTGGTTGAAAAATTAGTCTAACTTTGTACCAAGAGAATAGTTATGAGCAAGGCAGAAGGAAAATTATTTCAGGTTGAAAAAGATACTATGAGTAATAGGAGAAGCAGTGTATTCAACGGTGTGTCTTGAGGTTGGTGGGAGACTTATGTAGGAAGAGATGTGTTAGAGAAGTGGCTAAGAGGTCATCATGAGGAGTCAACCCTGAACTACTAGTTATAGAGTTCATTACAGAGGCAATGAGATAAGTATTTAAATAGTTTCCTCTATTAAAACCCATATTTAGTGAAGTTGGTTAAATGTACTTCCTCTAGACATGATATAGACTGAAAAGTTCTCAAAGAAAAGGTCAGATTTTCATACTTTCCTTTTCCTGTGTATTTAAACATATACTCTCAAGTCTCTCTGAATTTACTGTACATATTAAAAGACCAAAACAGCTGTGAGTACCAGGCTTATTTTTCCTTCACAAATTAAATAGGATTAGATATTTCACATCAGTGCCAATTTACCTTATTATTATTCTATTACCTTTATGTGCCTTTTTTTTTTTTTTTTTGCATCTTAATGCATAAAAGCACTTCTGAACCAGTATCTCTCAGAGGATAAGAAATGTTCTTAATGACCATATTTTTTCATGTCTTGAGAATTAGAGTGTTAGATAAAATCATCTCTCATGTGCCTGAGAATATAGGAAGACCTCTGAAAGACTGCACACTTAAAAGTTTTGGGGAAATAAAAAATGCATTAGTAATTGGTAGTAATCCAAGTCTGACTTAATGACATAAGATTTCAGAGATATACCTTGCTCTGATCAAATTGGATTAAAATACTGCAAACTTAGCAGAATTCTGCCAGTTCTGAACTAGAATAACCTTGAAAATGTTGGTTTTCTGGTATGCATTTAATGTAAATTATTTAAGAATATTTTCAAATAATTTTATTAAAGTTATTACATTATAAGGAAGTTATTATGGTTACATAAAGTGATCACAATTAACTCAAAACATTTAAATTTATAGTTATCATAAGACAACCTAGAAAATACAATTGATTTTCAAATAAAAATTTTGAAGAATAAATATGAACATTCACAGCAGTAAATAGTATTGATTTAGATTTTATCCATGATCAGTCCAGTTCAGTTCAGTCGCTCAGTCGTGTCCGACTTTTTGTGGCCCCGTGAACTGCAGCACGCCAGGCCTCCCTGTCCGTCATCAACTCCCGGAGTTCACTTAAACTCATGACCATTGAGTCAGTGATGCCATCCAGCCATGTTATCCATGTCAGCAGGGCATAATATTTAATAAATTTACTTTTATTACTTAAGTTATTTGTATACCAATAATTCTTTATTTTTAACACTTTCTATCCAATCCCACCTCTCTCTACTGAGTTACAGATTTGAAGCACCTTCTTTAATTTCATATGTATTTAAATGCATTTTAATCATTTGAAAGACAAAAGAAATTCTAGGAAAATCCTTACCTCAAAATGTTTGGCAATCTCCTAAGAACTTGAACAGACTTGTATGATTAGGACATTATGGCATCTGTCAGGGATTTTTATTCCAACACTTTTCTAAATTTATCTTCATTTAATTAATTATCTTGAAGCAGTGTAAATATTTACTTCTAATTCTTTCTCTTCCTGTTTGGCTCATTTTCAATTCTATATTCTTATCTGCTTAATAATGTTTTATACATGGTGCCATGAGTTTTTAGAAAGAAATTTATTCCTAAGAAAGTTTAATAAATAAATGTAAGAATAAATACGCAAGTTCAATTCAGTTCAGTCACTCAGTCATGTCCAAATCTTTGCGACCCCATGAATTGCAGCACGCCAGGCTTCCCTGTCCATCACCAACTCCCAGAGTTCACTCAAACTCACGTCCATCAAGTTGGTGATGCCATCCAGCCATCTCATCCTCTGTCGTCCCCTTCTCCTCTTGCCCCTCTACCCTCCCAGCATTAGAGTCTTTTCCAATGAGTCAACTCTTTGCATGACGTGACCAAAGTACTGAAGTTTCAGCTTTAGCATCATTCCCTCCGAAGAACACCCAGGACTGATCCCCTTCAGAATGGACTGGTTGGATCTCCTTGCAGTCCAAGGGACTCTCAAAGAGTCTTCTCCAACAGCACAGTTCAAAGCATCAATTCTTCGGTGCTCAACTTTCTTCACAGTCCAACTCTCACATCCATACAAGACCACTGGAAAAACCATAGCCTTGACTAGATGGACATTTGTCAGCAAAGTAATGTCTCTGCTTTTGAATATGCTGTCTAGGTTAGTCATAACTTTCATTCCAAGGAGTAAGTGTCTTTTAATTTCATGTCTGCAATCACCATCTGCAGTGATTTTGGAGCTCAAAAAAATAAAGTCTGACACTGTTTCCACTGTTTCTCCATCTATTTGCCACAAAGTGATGGGACCAGATGCCATGATCTTCATTTTCTGAATGTTGAGCTTTAAGCCAACTTTTTCACTCTCCTCTTTCACTTTCATCAAGAGGCTTTTTAGTTCCTCTTCACTTTCTGCCATAAGGGTGGTATCATCTGCATATCTGAGGTTATTGATATTTCTCCAGGCAATCTTAATTCCAGCTTGTGCTTCTTCCAGCCCAGTGTTTCTCATCATGTACTCTGCATATAAGTTAAATAAGCATGGTGACAGTATACAGCCTTGACATACTCCTTTTCCTATTTGGAACCAGTCTGTTGTTCCATGTCCAGTTCTAACTATTGCTTTCAAGAGGCAGGTCAGGTGGTCTGCTATTTCTATCTTTTTCAGAATTTTCCACCGTTTACTGTGATCCACACAGTCAAAAGCTTTGACATAGTCAATAAAGCAGAAATAGATGTTTTTTTCTGGAATTCTCTTGCTTTTTTGATGATTCAGCAGATGTTGGCAGTTTGATCTCTGGTTCCTCTGCCTTTTCTAAAGTCAGCTTGAACATCTGGAAGTTCACAGTTCATGTATTGCTGAGGCCTGGCTTGGAGAATTTTGAGCATTTTTACTAGCATGTGAGATAAATGCAACTGTGCGGTAGCTGGAGCAATATGCAAACACAATGTTATAAAAATTCATGTTATATGACTTTATATTTAAACATGTAAAAATTAGTGTAACATTAAATATATTCTGAAGTCAGTAACAAGTAGTAGGAAAAAAATTTCCCTTCTCATTTTTATTTCAATCCTTGTCACTAGAATAGATTAATTGTATGATAATTTCTGTCCTTTATTAAATTTGTAATAAAGAATGAAGCACTAGAGTTTTTATACCCCAAAGTACTTAACAGTTATTGAGCCTGATTTTCCCAATGTAAAATGTACTCCTTAGAACAAATGTCAGATATACTAGCTGAAACAACCAAAATGCAGTTGAATTTATCAGATGTGTTTCATTATTTTCCTATTATAGGTGATCACAGTCTATCTACTTATACATTGTTTCTGTTAGGTCCTCCATGGTCAATGTAGATCTTGTTTACTTTGATTGTTTTAAATCTGCCCATGCATTTCCACAGCAATCTGTTCAATTGCTCTATTTCTGGTTCTTTCAGTCAAAGAAACCTACCATATAGCTATATATTCAGCAGTATGTTTTAAGGTAATTCCTAAATCTTTAATTTGCTATTACTAAATGATTTCCCCTGTGCAAAACAGTTACATCAATCAGGCTGTTTTGTGGATTATTTTAACAAGTAATTAAATATATATTTCTCATTTTCTCTGTTCACTTATAAGGAAAAGAGGAAATTATATCTGAGAAAAAGATCAGTTTAAGCCCCAAACCTGTGAGAATATTGTTTGTTGTAGTTCATTCTCTGGGTCCTGTCCTAATATTTATGATCCCATGGACTGTAGTCAGGATCCTCTGTCCGTGGGATTTCCTAGGCAAGGATACTGGAGTGGGATGTTTCTCCAGGGGTTCTTCTTGACCCAGGGATTGAGCCCATGTCTCCTGCATTGGCAGGCTGATTGCTTATCACTGAGCCACCAGGGAAGCCCCATATGTGGATATAGTTATAGGTAATTTTAGAAATTATAACTCAATATAATTTTCAATACTATCCTATTTTGTTATTCCTCTTTACAACTGCATGGCCTTTAAATTCCTAATTAAATTAAATTAACTAATTAAATTCAGAGAAACAGCTCTCACCAATGTTATACTATTTCAAAAAGATAAAATATTACATACTCATGCACACAAATTTAACATCTCTTTCCTATATAGTTCATACTGGTTTAAAGTCAAGTTTAAGTGTTTCTTCTCTGAAATTCAAGATTTGAGAACTGTTTCTTCTCTGAAATTCAAGATATGAAGTATGCACGGTGAACAGTCTAAATTATTTAATGTAGTTACATACCTATTCCTATGCTATGCATAGATTAATGTTAAATATTTATTAATTGATTATAATTGCTAATGTCACGTATCCTGAGTTAAGAATCTAAAATAAAATAAACATTTAAAAAATATCTTTACAAATCAGTATACTGACATAGTCAATCAAATTCTAAATCATTTTGTGTGATTTCTCAAAATTGTAATATGAACCTAGCAAAATTTGCAATATAATGACTTTATCTTTCACCATGTTTAACTCTCTCAGTGGAAGAATAGAAATTCCAAGCCTTGAATTTCCATATGCTGTTTAAGATCTCAAATAATTTATCTTATCTAATTGATTTTTTTCTAATTAAAGCTTAATTGTGCATATACTTTTTATATTTTCAGTTAAGGAAATTGCCACCTTACTTTTTATTCTTTTTTTCAAGGCAACATTTAGAAAGTGTGAATAGTTTATCACATTTATTATAACTATCTGGAAGTAAAATTTAGCAACTTCTCTTCCAAGAATTAAAGGGACTTAAAAAGCGACTGAAAAAAAAAAAAAAACAAAAAAACATAAGCATCATTATTTGACATAATCCACAAATATTTCATGCCAGTAATACTTGTCAGAAAATATTTTGCAGAGATCAGGACATTGATATTAAATAAAAAGCCAGTCATGGTTAATTTCTAATAATGTTTTGTGCTAAGACTTATCAATTATTGAGATTTTTTGTGAAATTTAAGTATTAAAATGCACATTGACTTACTTTCTTGTATTACAGAAGTCAAGACTTAATTTCCTCCACTAATGAAAGTCAGTAAATAGAATTTGGTAATGCCAAATAAGGGTAAGAAATATATTTCTGGCTAATCTGAAAAATGACTTCTAATGTATTTCAAAACCAAATAATATTCTGACAATTTTCTAAAAAAAAATGCCTTTCTGTTAAGATCCAAGAAGTTAATATAAATACAATAGTGAAGGGCTTTCTCAGGTAGCACTAGTGCTGATAAACCTGCCTGCCAGTGCAGGAAACATAAGACATGAGTTTGATCCCTGGGTCTGGAAGACCCTCTGGTGGAGGGCATGGCAAACCACTCCAGTATTCTTGCCTGAAGAACTCCATGGACAGAGGAGCCTGGTGAGCTACAGTTCATTGGGTCACAAGAGTCAACTTAGCATTCACGCCTGCACAATAGTGAAGTCTATATCATATAAACCAATGCTGGCATTTGTGTATTAATCATCAGACACATATTTATATTGTTTTAATATGTTCCTTCAAAATCAATATTTTCTATTTGACTTATTTTCCCTAGAGCTACTCTATCTTTGTTATTTGGATTTTCTGTGATATTGAAAACTATGCATTGTTCTGCAATATCGCATTCTTATACTCTATCAGAGGCAGTGACCATATAGAATTTGGAAAGGATGCAGACAGTGTAAAGCTGCTTTGATGATCCCTGGTGATGGCAATAACTCAGATATTCACACCTCATTTCACTCCCAATGCTGTCCATTGTCTGACTTCCAATATTTTCATCAATTCAGGAGGGTTTCTGACCCCATTCTCCACTCTTCCCTCAGGAATGTGTTATTGCATGTAAGTGACAGGAAATTCAGTTCTGTAAATCTTGTTGCAAGTTTCATTGACCCTTTCCCTTATTTGTTACTGTAAAATCCCCTTACTTCCACAAATGTGTGAATTTCTTATTGGGCTGTCATGTAGATTTCTCATATCTGCTAATAAGCAAGTTTGCTGCTCTATGTATGGCACCTTCTATGTGCTGCCTTCTGTGCTGTCTCTTCTCCAGCATTATGACCATTAACAAGAGACTATTGTGTGCAAGACATTAAACACTGAGTAAATGCCCTCCAACACAAATGTTTGCTGATACATAATGTGAATGGAAAAAAAAATAAGACAGTAAAATAGTAAATATTTCAGGCATAGTTTAGCTTGACAGATCATGGAAACCATGAGGTGTTTAAACACTGAGATGTTGTAAATAAAATTAATATTTTATTTTTCAAGTGTAAAAATTGGTGATGTCCCAAATTAGGAAAACAATATACAGGAGGAGATATGAAGGAGAACCAGTCCTAAGAGGTAACAAGACATACTATACTTTCACCACAATTAAAACAGGAGCATGAATAGATAGAAAGCTTAATGGAGTAGGAAAGAAAGTCTAGAAATAGAGCCAACTACTGGTCCCATCACTTAATGGGAAATAGATGGGGAAACAGTGTCAGACTTTCTTTTTTGGGCTCCAAAATCACTGGAGATGGGGACTGCAGCCATGAAATTAAAAGACGCTTACTCCTTGGAAGGAAAGTTATGACCAACCTAGATAGCATATTCAAAAGCAGAAACATTACTTTGCCAACAAAGGTTTGTCTAGTCAAGGTTATGGTTTTTCCTGTGGTCATGTATGGATGTGAGAGTTGGACTGTGAAGAAGGCTGAGCACTGAAGAATTG
This sequence comes from Bos javanicus, assembly GCF_032452875.1. Classification (NCBI taxonomy): domain Eukaryota; kingdom Metazoa; phylum Chordata; class Mammalia; order Artiodactyla; family Bovidae; genus Bos; species Bos javanicus. Next base: position 5,385,168 of record NC_083876.1, on the reverse strand, counting down.
ATGCTTTTGAACTGTGGTGTTGGAGAAGACTTTTGAGAGTCCCTTGGACTGCAAGGAGATCCAACCAGCCCATTTTGAAGGAGATCAGTCCTGGGTGTTCTTTGGAAGGAATGATGCTAACGCTGAAACTCCAGTACTTTGGCCACCTCATGCGAAGAGTTCACTCATTGGGAGAATGGGACGACAGAGGATGAGATGGCTGGATGGCATCACTGACTCGATGGACGTGAGTCTGGGTGAACTCCGGGAGTTTTTGATGGACAGGGAGGCCTGGTGTACTGCGATTCATGGGGTTGCAAAGAGTCGGACATGACTGAGTGCCTGAACTGAACCGAACCGATTTTTCTTTGATGTATTATAAGATAACAGATTCTATTCTAATGACTGGAACAAAGATAGTGTTTTGAAACCTAATAATGTTGGAAATGCTGAATATTTTTGGAAAAAATTAAACATATTTCACCATACAAGAAAAAAAAGGGTGTCACAGGGATCAGTCATGTGAACTTTTTATACTACAAGCAGGGTATATAAAAGGAAGAGGGTATATAAAAGGTATATCCCTTTTATATATAAAGGATATCCCTTTTATACATAAGGGTATATAAAAGGTTATATAAAAAGGAAAAGGATATATAAAAAGGAAAGACTTTCTTTTTTTAATACTATATTTTAACTTCTTTTTTTAAACATACATTTATTTATTTTAATTGGAGGTTAATTACTTCACAATATTGTATTGGTTTTCCCATACATCAACATGAATCCCCCACAGGTATACATGTGTTCCCCATCCTGAAACCCCCATCCCTCCTCCTTCGCTGTACCATCCCTCTGGGTCGTCTGAGTGCACCAGCCCCAAGTATCCCGTATCCTGCATTGAACCTGGACTGGCGATTCATTTCACATATGATATTATACAAGTTTCAATGCCATTCTCCCAAATCATCCCACTCTCTCCCTCTCCCACAGAATCCAAAAGACTGTTCTATACATCTGTGTCTCTTTTGCTATCTTACATACAGGGTTATCATTACCATCTTTCTAAATTCCATATATATGCGTTAGTATACTGTACTGGTCTTTTTCTTTCTGGCTTATTTCACTCTGTATAATAGGCTCCAGTTTCATCCACCTCATTAGAACTAATTCAAATGTATTCTTTTTAATGGTTGTGTAAATATCCATTGTGTATATCTACCATCACTTTCTTATCCATTCATCTGTTGATGGACATCTAGGTTGCTTCCATGTCCTGGCTATTATAAACAGTGCTGTGATGAACATTGGGGTACACGTGTCTCTTTCAATTCTGGTTTCCTCGGTGTGTATGCCCAGCATTGGGATTGCTGGGTCATAAGGCAATTCTATTTCCAGTTTTTTAAGGAATCTCCACACTGTTCTCCTTAGAGGCTGTACTAGTTTGCATTCCCACCAATAGTTTAAGAGGGTTCCCTTTTCTCCACACCCTCTCCAGCATTTATTGCTTGTAGACTTTTGCATTGCAGCCATTCTGACTGGTGTGAAATGATAACTCATTGTGGTTTTGATTTGCATTTCTCTGATAATGAGTGATGTTGAGCATCTTTTCATGTGTTTGTTAGCCATCTGTATATCTTCTTTGGAGAAATGTCTCTTTAGTTCTTTGGCCCATTTTTTAATCGGGTCATTTATTTTTCTGGAATTGAGCTCCAGGAGTTGCTTGTATATTTTTGAGGAAAGACTTTCTAACTATTGTTAAACTGCAATGAAAAGATTAATTAATTTCACTAGCCAAAAAGAAATTTTTAAAATTCTGTGATTTCTATGGCAAAAAGCACCAGAAGCAACATCAAAAGACAAGGAAAAAATATAGAAAATATTTGCACCAAATATCACAGCTACATGAATACTATCACTAATATATAGAGAATATTTTTTAAATGATATTAAAATATTTAAAAATCTAGAAAATAAGGAAAAGACATTAAGAAACAATTCTTTAAGATAAGAAATAAAATTCAACTTCCTTCATGAGAGAAATATCATAAAAAGTATGCTGAAATTTTGTTTCTCACCCACTACATTAACAAAACAGCAAAAGCTTGAGAACTGGAACGGATGTGATAAGACAGACATTCATGTACTTTGTATTACAAGAATGAATATTGATACGGACCTTTCAGAGAAGAGTCTGGCAATATCTAGCAACACTAAGCTTTGTGATATCCATCACCTTTCTACTCAGAACTTACACTTAGAGTAAAGCATCTTTATGATACAATTCTAATAATACAAAAATAATGTACATGGATAGAACATTATTTGTAATTCGAAATTTGGAAGCTATCATAAAAGGTTGAGTAAATATACAATACTATGGTACATACATATAATTAACATGTACAATTGTAATAAGCAGCTATACAAAAAGAATATTGGACTTTTCTGGTGATTTAGTGGTTAAGACTGTGCTTCCACAGCAGGGGGCACAGGTGAGATTGCAAGTGAGAGAATATTTGTTCAGCTCAGTTCAGTTGCTCAGTCGTGTAGGACTCTTTACTACTCCATGAACTGCAGCATGCCAGGTCTCCCTGTCCATCACCAACTCCCAGAGATTACCCAAACTCATGTCCATTGAGGCAGTGATACCATCCCACCATCTCATCCTCTGTCCTCTCTTTCTACTCCTTCCCTCAATCTTTCCCAATCTCAGGGTCTTTTCCAATGAGTCAACTCTTCACATCAGGTGGCCAAAGTACTGGAGCTTCAGCTTCAACATCAGTCCTTCCAATGAACACCCAGGACTCATCTCCTTTAGGATGGACTGGTTGGATCTCCTTGCAGTTCAAGGGACTCTCAAGAGTGTTCTACAAAACCACAGTTCAAAAGCATCAATTCTTCCATGCTCAGCTTTTTTTCATTCTCTAACTCTCAAATCTATACATGATTATTGGAAAAACCATAGCCTTGACTAGATGGACTTTGCTGACAAAGTAATGTCTCTCTTTTTAATATGCTATCTAGGTTGGTCACATCTTTCCTTCCAAAAGCAAGTGTCTTTTAATTTTATGGCTGCAATCACCATCTGCAGTGATTTTGAAGCCCCCCAAAAATAAAGTCAGCCACTGTTTCCACTGTTTCCCGTCTATTTGCCATGAAATGATGGGACCAGATGTCATGATCTTAGTTTTCTGAATGTTGAGCTTAAAGCCAAATTCTTCACTCTCTTCTTTCACTTTCAAGAGGCTCTTTTGTTTTTCTTCACTTTCTGCCATAAGGGCTGTGTCATCTACATATCTGAGGTTATTGATATTTCTCTCAGCAACCTTGATTCCAGCTTGGGCTTAATCTAGCTGAGTGTTTCTCATAATGTACTCTGCATGTAAGTTAAATAAGCAGGTGACAATATACAGCTTTGACGTACTTCTTTTCCTATATGGAGCCAGTGTATGTTTCCATGTCCAGTTCTAACTGTTGTGTCCTGATCTCCATACAGGTTTCTCAAGAGGCAAGTTAAGTGGTCTGGAATTCCCATCTCTTTCAGAATTTTCCACAGTTTATTGTGATTCACACAGTCAAAGGCTTTGGCGTAGTCAATAAAGAAGAAATAGATGTTTCTCTGGAACTCTCTTGCTTTTTTGATGATCCAGTGGATGTTGGCAATCTGATCTCTGGTTCCTCTGACTTTTTGAAAACCAGATTGAACATCAGGAAGTTCACGGTTCACATATTGCTGAAGCCTGGCTTGGGTAATTTTGAGCATTACTTTACTAGCGTGTGGGGTGAGTGTAATTGTGCAGTAGTTTGAGCATTCTCTGGCATTGGCTTTCTTTGGGATTGGAATGAAAACTGACCTTTTCCAGTCCTGTGGCCACTGCTGAGTTTTCCAAATTTGCTGGCATACTGAATGCAACACTTTCACAGCATCATCTTTCAGGATTTGAAAAAGCTCAACTGGAATTCCATCACCTCCACTAGCTTTATTCGTAATGATGGTTTCTAAGGCCCACTTGACTTCACATTTCAGGATGTCTGGGTCTAGGTGAGTGATTATATCATCGTGATTATCTTGATCATGAAGGTCTTTTTTGTACAGTTCTTCTGTGTATTCTTGCCACCCCTTCTTAATATCTTCTGCTTCTGTTAGGTCCATTTCATTTCTGTCCTTTCTCGAGCCCATCTTTGCATGAAATATTCCCTTGGTATCTCTAATTTTTTTGAAGAGATCTCTAGTCTTTCCCATTCAATTGTTTTCCTCTATTTCTTTGAATTGATTACTAAGGAAGTCTTTCTTAACTTTCCTTGTTATTCTTTGGACCTATGCATTCAAATCGGTATATCCTTTTCTCCTTTCTTTTCACCTCTCTTCTTTTCACAGATATTTGTAAGGCCTCCTCAGAGAGCCATTTTGCTTTTTTGCATTTCTTTTTTTGGGGGGATGATCTTGACCCCTGTGTCCTGTACAGTGTCATGAACCTCTTTCCATAGTTCATTGGGCACTCTATCAGATCTAGTCCCTTAAATCTATTTTTCACTTCCACTGTATAATCATAAGAGATTTGATTTAAGTCACACCTGAATGGTCTAGTGGTTTTCCCAACTTTCTTCAATTTAAGCCTGAATGTGGCAATAAGGGGTTCATGATCTGAGCCACAGTCAGCTCCCAGTCTTGTTTTTGCTGACTGTATAGAGCTTCTCCATCTTTGGTTGCAAAAATATAATCAATCTGATTTTGGTGTTGACCATCTTGTGATGCCCATGTATAGAGTCTTCTCTTGTGTTGCTGGAAGAGTATGTTTGTTATGACCAGTGCATTCTCTTGGCAAAACACTATTAGCATTTGCCCTGCCTCATTCTGTACTCCAAGGTCAAATTTACCTGTTACTCCAGGTGTTTCTTGAATTCCTACTTTTGCATTCCAGTCCCCTATAATGAAAAGGACATCTTTTCTGGGTGTTAATTTTCAAAGGTTTTCATAGAACCGTTCAACTTCAGCTTCTTCAACATTACTAGTCGGGGCATAGACTTTTATTACCATGATATTGAATGGTTTGCCTTGGAAACGAACAGAGATCATTCTCCTGGCAAAATCTTTCAGTCTTTTTCCTGCTTAATTTTGTGCTCCAAGGCCAAATTTGCCCATTACTTAAGGTCTCAATCACATTTCTCCAAGCCATGCTACAACAGTATGTTAAGTGTAAACTAACAATGTTGAGGCTGGATTTAAAAAAAGGCAGAGGAACCAGAGATCAAATTACCAACATCTGCTGGATCATAGAAAAAGCAAGAGCATTCCCCCCAAATACATATATATATTTCTGCTTTATTGATCATGTCGAAGCCTTTGACTGTGTGGATCACAAGAAAGTGTGAAAAATTGTTAGAGGTGGTAATACCAGACCACCTTGCTTGCCTCCAGAGACATCTGTATGCAGCTCAAGAAGAAACAGTTACAACTGGACATGGACAAGTGACTGGCTGCAATTTGAGAAAAGAGTACACGGAGGCTGTACATTGTCACCCAGCTTATTTAAGCCATATGTGAAATGCCGGGCTGGATAAAGCACAAGCTGGAATCATGATTGCCAGGAGAAATAGCAAAAACTTCATATTTGCAGATGACACACCCCTTATGGCAGAAAGTGAAGAACTAATGAGTCTCTTGATTAAAGTGAAAGAGGAGAGTGAAAAAGTTGGCTTAAATCTCAACATCCAGAAAACAAAGATCATGGCATCTGGTCCCATCTCTTCGTTGCAAATAGATAGAGAAACAATAGAAAGAGTGAGAGACCATTTTGGGGGGCTCCAAAATCACTGCAGATGGTGACTTAAGCCATGGAATTAAAGTATGTTTGCTCATTGGAAGAAAAGCTATGACTAGCCTAGACAGCATATTAAAGAGGAGAGACATTACTTTGCCAACAAATGTCCATCTAGTCAAAGCTATGGTTTTTCCAGTAGTCATGTATGGATATAAAAGTTGAACTGTAGACAAAGCTGAACACTAAAGAATTTATGCTTTTGAACTATCGTGTTAGAGAAGACTCTTGAGAGTCCCTTGAACGTCAAGGAAATCCAACCAGTTAATCCTAAAGGAAATCGGTCCTGAATTTCCATTAGAAGGACTGATGCTGAAGCTGACACTCCAATACTTTGGCCACCTGATGTGAAGAACTGAATTATTGGAAAAGACCTTGCTGCTGGGAAAGATTTAAGGCAGGATGAGAAGAGGACAACAGAAGATAAGATGGTTGGATGGCATCACCAATTCAATGGACATGAATTTGAGAATGCTCCTAGATTTGGTGATGGATAGGGAAGCCTGGTGTGCTGCACTCCATGGGATTGCAAAGACTCAGACACAACTGAGTGACTGAACTGAACTGAACCAGGTACCTGTTGACTGCCTATTTTTGCATTCCAGTCCCCTGTAATGAAAAGGGCATATTTTGGGGGGTATTACTTCTAGAAATTCCTATAGGTCTTCATGCTACTGCTGCTGCTACTGCTGCTGCTAAGTCGCTTCAGTCATTTCCGACTCTGTGTGACCCCATAGAAGGCAGCCCACCAGGCTCCTGCATCCCTGGGTTTCTCCAGGCAATAACACTGGAGTGGGTTGCCATTTCCTTCTCCAATGCATGAAAGTGAAAAATGAAAGTGAAGTCGCTCAGTCGTCTCCAACTCTTAGTGACCTCATGGACTGCAGCCCAACAGGCTCCTCCACCCATAGGATTTTACAGGCAAGAGTACTGGAGTGGGGTGCCAATTCAGCTTCTTCAGCATTACTGGTTGGGGCAGAGACTTGGAGCAGTGTGATATTGAGTGGTTTGCCTTGGAAGCAAAAAGAGATCATTATGTCATTTTTGAGATTGCATCCAAGTATACATGTTGGACTCTTTTGTTAACTATAAGGGCTACTCCATTTTTTCTAAGGGATTCTTGCCCACCGTAGTAGATATCATGGCCATCTGAGTTAAATTCACCCATTCCAGTCCATTTTATTTCACTGATTTCTAAAATGCCAATGTTCACTCTTGCCATCTCCTGTTTGACCACTTCCAATCTACCTTGATTCATGTACATAACTTTCCTGCTTCCTATGAAATATTGTTCTTTACAGTACTGGACTATACTTCCATCACCAGTCACATCCACAACTAGTTGCTGTTTTTGCTTTGGCTCCATCTCTTCATTCTTTCTGGAGTTATTTCTCTGCTCTTCTCTAGTAGCATTTTGGGAACCTACTGACCTGGGGAGTTCATCTTTCAGTGTCATGTCTTCTTTGCCTTTTCATTCATCCATGGGGTTCCCAGGGCAAGAATATGGAAATGTTTTGTCATTTCCTTTTCCAGTGGATTACGTTTTGTCAGATCTGTCCACCATGACCTGTCTGCCTTGGGTGGCCCTACATGGCATGACTCACAGTTTCATTGAGTTAGACAAGGTTTTGGTCCATGTGAACATTTTGATTATTGTTCTCTGATTGTGGTTTTCATTCTGTCTGCCCTCTGAGTGATAAAGATAAGAGGCTTATGGAAGCTTCCTGATGGGGGAGACTGACTGTGGGGGAAATGGAAGTCCCACATCTTGATGGGAATCACGATGGCAGAGTAGAATGATGTTCACTCATCTTCTTCTGAGAGAACTCCAAAATCATAATCCTAAAAAAAGACAATGCCAAAAAAAAAAAAAAAAAGCCTAACTATTGTACATTTGAGATCCTTTCACATGCTGACAAGGTAATGTTCAAAATTCTTCAAACTAGTCTTTAGCAGTATGTGAACTGGGAACTTTCAGATGTGCAAGCTGGATTCAGAAAAGGCAGAGGAACCAGAGATAAAATTGCCAGCATCTATTGGAAAATATGAAAAGCAAGGGAATTTCAGGAATACATCTACCTCTATTTACTGACTATATTAAAGCCTTTGACTGTGTGGATCACAACAAATTGTGGAAAATTCTTAAAGAGAAGGGACTACTAGACCACTACCTGTCTCTTGAGAAATATGTCTACAGGACAAGAAGCAACAAGTTAGAACTTAAAATGGAACAAGGGATTGGTTCAAATTAGGAAAGGAGTTCACCAAGGTTGTATATCGTTACCCTATTTATTTAACTTCAATGCAGAGTACATCATGTGAAATACTGAACTGGATAAAGCACAAGTTGGAATCAAGATTGCTGGGAAAAATGTCAACAACCTCAGATATACAGATGACACCATCATAATGGTATAACAGGAATAGGAACTAAAGAGACTCTTGATAAAGGTGAAGGAGGAAAGTGAAAAGCTGGCTTCAAAAAACTAAGATTAAAACAACAACAACTGATCAAACGAAAATTTGATCAGACTAAGATCAAAAAGCAGCATTTAAAAAACTGCAATCATGGCATCCAGTCCAATCACTACATGGAAAATAGATGTGAAAAAAGTGGAAACCGTGACAGATTTTACTTTCTTAGGCTCAAAAATCACTGTGAATGATTACTTCAGCCATAAAATTAAAAGACGCTTACTCCCCAGAAGAGAAGCTATGACAAAAGTAGATAGGATATTCAAAAGTAAAGACACCATTTTGATGACAAGGTCCATTTTGTCAAAGCTATGGTTTTTCCAGTAGTCATGTACGGATAAGAGAGTTGATGCAAAAGAAATCAGTCAATCCTAAAGAAATCAACCCTGAATATTCATTTGAACAACTGATGCTGAAGCTGAAGCTCCAGTACATTGGCCACCTGATGTGAAGAGCCAAGTCCTTGTAACAGATCCTGGTGCTGGAAAAGATTGCGGGCAGAAGGATAAGGGCAGAGGATAAGTTAGTAGGATAGGATCACCGACTCATTGGACAACAGTTTGTGCAATTTCTGGAAGATAGTGAAGGACATGGAAGTCTGGTGTGCTGTGGTCCATGAGTTGCAAATAGTCCAATGTGACTTTGCAACTGAAGAAAAAACTCCATTTTAATGTGGATATACAAATAATGACCCATAGAAGATATTAAGGAGTGAAGAAGTCTCATCTCAAATCTCAAATCCAATTCAAATTTTCTGAATGTTTAGCAGGAGAATCGACCATAGTTAACAGAGAACTGAGGAACCAGGTAATTCTATTTGATCAATGGAGCAGAAGGAATATTCTCTGAGCAGTATTGGAATGCATAAGGAGTTATTTTCACTGAGGATTTCAGAATAAAGGTTGTATCAGAAAAAAAGAGATGAAGGATTAACAAAATATAAATGAATATATGTGGCATATTTAGAGAATACTTTAATGATTACAAGGAATGTGAGATAGGGTGACACTAAATGTAAATGCCTCAATGTTTTTCAGGGTATACCTTTATCTGATGTGATTGTTATACAATGTGATGGTGGAGGATTCAACAGGACAAGTCAAAGATAGGAACAATTGGCTACAGAACCTCTATTCTATTTCTTTCTGGACAAACACTCCTGAATCATATATCCCAGTGACCACCTCTTCTACAATGTCTATCCTTCTATCTGAGATTCTTCTACCGTTTGTACCTTATGCCCACTTCAAAAAGCATAATGTAAGATGTAAATCTTGGGTAGATCCTCAGATACATTCAAAGGATACATATCTTCTTTAGTTGAAATGCGTCCTAATATGTATACAGTGTGAAAGTGAATAGAAAATATTTCCATTTGAATGTTGTATTACTGCTCAGATTCAATCCATTCAATCTGAATATCCATTTTTAAATATGGTTCTCTGTCTTACTACATTATTTCCTTCAAATGGCACCACTGTTCTTCAGATTTGATAGGTTAGGTACTTTCAAAATGATCTTCAAATTGTCTATGATTAATTGCTCTCCAAATCCTGTAACTTAAAAATTAAGTTAAAAAAAAAAAAACTTAGCTCTTTTGCTATATGTATCACTTTGGGCAAATTATTTTATATTATGGGACTCTATTTTTTTTTTCATTTAGCAAGTCAAATGAGTTTCTTTCTCATGGATAAGAATAATCTAGTGAGGCTAGAATAAGAGACACCATACTGTACCGGTTCAGAGCATGGACTTTGGGGTCAAATCACCAGAGCTTGAATCCTAGCTCTACCTAGTACTGAAAAAGTGAAAAGTACTGAAAGTGAAAGTCAGTCGTGTCTGACTCTTTGAGACCCCATGGACTGTAGGCTGCCAGGCCTTCCTGTCCATTACCAACTCCCGGAATTCACTCAAACTTATGTCCATCGAGTCGGTGATGCCATTCAGCCATCTCATACTCTGTTGTCCCTTTCTCTTCCTGTCCCCAAATCCTCCCAGCATCAGGGTCTTTTGCAATGAGTCAACTCTTCACATTAGGTGGCCAAAGTATTGGAGTTTCAGCTTCAGCATCAATCCTTCCAATGAACACCCAGTACTGAGCTCCTTTAGAATGGACTGGTTAGATCTTCTTGGAGTCCAAGAGACTCTAAAGTGTCTTCTCCAACACCACAGTTCAAAAGCATCAATTCTTCAGTGCTCAGCTTTCTTCGCAGTCCAACTCTCACATCCATACATGACCACTGGAAAAACTATAGCCTTGACTAGACTGACCTTTGTTGCCAAGGTAATATCTCTGCTTTTGAATATGCTATCTATGTTGGTCATAACTTTCCTTCCAAGGAGTAAGCGTCTTTTAATTTCATGGCTGCAGTCACCGTCTTCAGCATACATTCAACCAGGCAGACTCTGTGTCTATGGAATATATTAAAAGACATTGAGAGCGCCCCAAAACAAAACAAAACACTAGTTCTAATAGCTGTGGGCTTTGGAGGCAAGAACATACAGGAGTAGGGCCAGATTAGAATCTGAGCCGCCCCCACAGCAAGTCCAGAGACAAGCACAGTGCTGAAGGGCATCCTAGGGAGGTGAGGTGGACTGTGACTTGCAGCCAGGGAAAGGACTTTGACAGCAGTGACTCAAGAAAAACATTTATTATTCTTATGTTTTGAATTGATCTGTAGATTCTTATGGATTTTTTGTTTGTTTGTTTTCCCCCCACACATTTTAGTTGTCAATTATTTTGGCACTATAAAATCTAATTAAGCTTTTGAGCATTTTTTTTCCCTCAGTCACACTTTTTATTGTTGTTAAAAACCTCTGCATTTACGTTGGGCTTTTGTAGTTCTATGGAGTTTTTAAATTTTCTTTTATCTTTTTAATTTTAATTCTTTTATTTTAAAAACATTATTATTTTTCTGTATTTATTCCTTTGTTAACTTTTCCTACTGTTCTTTTCCCCTTGCATTTGATCTTGTTTTAATATAAATTTATATTTTTTAATTGGAGGCTAATTACTTTATAATATTGTATTGGTTTTGCCATACATCAACATGAATCCGCCATGGGTGTACACGTGTTTCCCATCCGGAACCCCCCTCCCACTTCCTTCCCCATACCATGCCTCTGGGTCATCCCAGTCCACCAGCCCCAAGCATCCGGTATCATGCATTGAACCTGGACTGGTGATTCATTTCACATAGGATATTACACATGTTTCAATGTCATTCTCCCAAATCATCCCACCCTCACCCTCTCCCACAGAGTCCAAAAGACTGTTCTATACATCTGTGTCTCTTTTACTGTCTCTCATTTACGGTCATTGTTACCATCTTTCTAAAGTCCATATATATGCCTTAGTATACTGTATTGGTGTTTTTCTTTCTGGCTTACTTCACTCTGTAAAATAGGCTCCAGTTTCACGCACCTTATTAGAACTGATTCAAATGTATTCCTTTTAATGGCTGTGTAATACTCCATTGTGTATATGTACCACAGCTTTCTTATCCGTTCATCTGCGATGGGCATCTAGGTTGCTTCCATGTCCTGGCTATTATAAACAGTGCTGCAATGAACATTGGGGTACACGTGTCTCTTTCAATTCTTGTTTCCTCGGTGTGTATGCCCAGCTGTGCGACTGCTGGGTCATATGGCAGTTCTATTTCCAGGTTTTTTTTTTTTTTTTCTACCTCTATTTAACTTTGCTATCTATTCTTTCTTTTCTTTCCTCTCAATGTATTTGTTAGCTTTGTTTACATTGCTTTATCCCCCACTTAGCACCTTACTTTAGTTCTGTTTTCCAATTTGTGTTTTACTTAACTGGTAGATATAATTTTCTATTTCCTTTGTTCACCAGGTCAGTCTACTATATTTTATTTTTGGTGGACTGTTCTGATTTGGTTTATGGGTGTATATGTATATGTGTATATTCCATTATTTTAATTATTACTTGCCTTATTTTGTAGCTGCCATTTTTCTGGGGTTAATATTTAGTTTCTTGTTTTGGGGTGTTTGTCTTAATCTTATTTAATGCCATAAGAAATCATTTGTGTAATTTTTGTTCCTAGAGTGGAAGTACTGACCCAAGACCCTAGACTACCAGAGAATTAATCCTAGGGAGTATAAAATATTGAGAACTCAAAAAAAGAAAACCAATTGAATACAAAACCCAGGATCACCCAACCACAAATAGAACCCTGTGTAGAACAGGTTATCTAAACACCAAAAACAAAAATACAAACCCAATCATCAGCAGACAGGATTAACACCACACTCAGCTTTATCCATCACAGAATAAACAATCAAACAAACAAACAAAAAAACTCAGCAAAAAGCTCATCTTATATGAGCTTACACAAACCAATGTGCCAATCTTAGGAGGATAGGAATCAAAAGGAAGAACAAATTCAACCTTGAAGCCTGGGAAAAGGAGACCTCAAACACAGTAAGTTAAATAATAATAATGAATACACAGAGAAATACTAAACAAATAAATGAATAAACTAGAAACACAGAAGTCTAAATAAATGAAAAGGAAATAGGCAAACTACCTGAAAATAAATTCAGAATAATAATAGTAAAGATTACCAAAAACCTTGAAAACAGAATGGAGAAAATGCAAGAATGAGTTAACAAAGACCTAGAAGAATTAAAGAATAAACATATAGAGACAAACAACACAATTACTGAAATTAAAAATGCCCTATAAGGAATCAATGCCAGAATATCTGAAACAGAAGGATGATTCAATAAGCCTGAAGATAAAATGGTGGAAATAACTTCTGAAGAGCTGCTGCTGCTATCGCTGTTGCTGGTAAGTTGCTTCTGTCATGTTCGACTCTTTGTGACTCCAGAGACAGCAGCCCACCAGGCTCCTCTGTCCCTGGGATTCTCCAGTAAGAATACTGGAGTGTTTTGTCATTTCCCTCTCCAAGGTATGCATGCATGCTCAGTCACTTAAGTCATGTCTGACTCTGTGCGACCCCATGGAAAGCAGCCCAACAGGCTCCTCTGTCCACGGGAGTCTCTAGGCAAGAATACTGGATCAGGATACCATTTCCTTCTCCATCTGAAGAGTAGGATAAAGTAAAAAGAATGAAAAGAACTGAGGATAGTCTCAGAGATCTCTGGGACGATATCAAATGCACCAATATTTGAATTATAGTGGTCCCGGCAATGGCACCCCACTCCACTACTCTTGCCTGGAAAATCCCATGGATGGAGGAGTCTAGTAGACTGCAGTCCATAGGGTCGCTAAGAGTCAGACATGACTGAGCGACTTTACTTTGACTTTTCACTTTCATGCATTGGAGAAGGAAATGGCAACCCACTCCAGTATTCTTGCCTGGAGAATCCCAGGGATGGGGGAGCCTGGTGGGCTGCCGTCTGTGGGGTTGCACAGAGTTAGATACAACTGAAGCTACATAGCAGAAGAAGAAGAGAGAAAGAAAGGGTATGAGAAAAATTTTGAAGCGATTATAGTTGAACATTTCCCCAACATGGAGAAGGAAATAGTCATCAAGTTCAAGAGGAGCAAAGAGTCCCATACAGGATAAACCAAGGAGAAACATGCCAAGACACATGTTAATCAAACTAAGATTAAACACTAAGAAAGAATAGTAAAAGCAGCAAGGGAAAAGCAACAAGTAACATACAAGGAAAACCCAATATGCTTAACAGCTGTTCCTTCAGCAAAAACTCTGTAGGGCCAAAGGAAATGGCAGTAGATACTTAGAGTACTGAAAGGGAAAAAATCTACAACCAAGATTATCGTACCTGGAAGGATCTCATTGAAAATTGATGAGGAAATCAAAAGCTTTTCAGAGAAGCAAACCATCTTTACAACAAATGTTAAAGAGACTTATAAAATCAAGAAATACAAGAAAAGAAAAAGAACTACGAAATCACCCCCAAACAATTAAGAAAATGGCAGTAGGAACATCAGTTCAGCTCAGTTCAGTTCAGTTGCTCAGTCGTGTCCGACTCTTTGCAACCCCATGAACTGCAGAACACCAAGCCTCCCTGTCCATCACCAACTCCTGGAGTTCACCCAAACTCATGTCCATCCAGTCAGTGATGCCATACAGCCATCTCATCCTCTGTCTTAAGCTTCTCCTCCTGCCTCCAATCCCTCCCAGCATCAGAGTGTTTTCCAATGAGTCAACTCTTCATATGAGGTGACCAAAGTACTGGAGTTTCAGCTTTAGCATCAGTCCTTCCAAAGAACACCCAGGAATGATCTCCTTTAGAATGGGCTGGTTGGATCTCCTTGCAGTCCATGGGACTCTCAAGAGTCTTTTCCAACACCACAGTTCAAAAGCATCAATTCTTCGGCATTCAGCCTTCTTCACAGTCCAAATTTCACATCCATACATGACCACAGGAAAAACCATAGCCTTGACTAGACAGAACTTTGTTGGCAAAGTAATGTCTCTGCTTTTCAATATGCTATCTAGGTTGGTCAGAACTTTCCTTCCAAGAAGTAAGTGTCTTTTAATTTCATGGCTGCAATCACCATCTGCAGTGATTTTGGAGCCCCCAAAAATAGTCTGACCCTGTTTCCCCATCTATTTCCTATGAAGTGATGGGACCAGATGCCATGATCTTAGTTTTCTGAATGTTAAGCTTTATGCCAACTTTTTCACTCTCCTCTTTCACTTTCATCAAAAGGCTTTTTAGTTTCTCTTCACTTTCTGCCATAAGGGTGGTGTCATCTGCATATCTGAGGTTATTGATATTTCTCCAGGCAATCTTGATTCCAGCTTGTGCTTCTTCAAGCCCAGCATTTCTCATGATGTACTCTGCATAGAAGTTAAATAAGCAGGGTGAAAACAGGTAGCCTTGATGTACTCCTTTTCCTATTTGCAACCAGTCTGTTGGATATGTATCAATAAATACTTTAAATGTAAATGGATTAAAAACTGCAACCAAAAGGCACAGTGTGGGTTAATGGATACAGAAACAGGCTGTCTACAAGAAATCCACTTCAGACCTCAAGACACTTGTAGACTCAATGTGAGAGGATGGAAAATATTTATTCCATGCAAATGGGAAGAGAAAAAAAGGCTGGCATATTAATTCTCATATCAGACAAAATAGATCTTAAAATAAAGAATGCTACAAGAGATAAGTAAGGATACTACATAATGATCAAGGGATCAATCCAAGAATAAGACATAACAATTGTAAAAATCTATGTACACAACATGGAAGCATGATCTTCCATGATAGCTCAGTTGGTAAAGAACCCTCCTGCAATGCAGGAGACCCCAGTTAGATTCCTGGGTTGGGAAGATACATTGGAGAATGTATCAGCTAACCACTCCAGTATTCTTGGGCTTCCCTTGTGGATCTACTGGTAAGGAAACTTCATGCAATGTGGGAGACCTGGATTCGATACCTGGATTGGGAAGAAACCTGGAGATGAGAAAGGCTACCCTATCTAGTATTCTGACCTGAAGAATTCCATGGACTGTATAATTAATGGGGTTGCAAAGTGTTGGACATGACCGAGTGACTTTCACTTTCACCTTCATGAACCCACTGTAGGATCATCTTAATACATAAGACAAACCCTAAAAAACATCAAAAAAGAAACTGATCATAACACAATAATAGTAGGAGACTTTAACACTCCATTCACACGGATAAACAGACCATCGAAACAGAAAATTAATAAGGAAACAAGTGTCTTAAATGATGCACTGGATGAGATGGAACTCATTGATATCTTCAGGACATTCCATCCAAATGCAGAAGAATACACTTTCTCTAGTGCACATGGAATATTCTCCAGGAGAGACCACATCTTGGGTAACAAATCAAACCTCAGTAAATTTAACAAAATTGAAATCGTATCAAGCAGCTTCTCTGACCACAACCCTATGAGACTAGATATCAATTAGAAGAGAGAGAAAAAAAAAAAAGCTAAAAAAACAACACAAACTCATGGACATTAAACAATATATTATTAAATAACCAAGAGATTACTGAAGAAATCAAAAGCTTTGTATAAACAAATGACATTTAAAATATCACAAATCAAACCCTATGCTGCTGCTGCTAAGTCACTTCAGTTATGTCCGACTCTGTGTGACCCCATAGACGGCAGCCCACCAGGCTCTCCTATCCCTGGGGTTCTCCAGGCAAGAATACTGGAGTGGGTTGCCATTTCCTTCTCCAATGCATGAAAGCGAAAAGTCAAAGTGAAGTCGCTCAGTCGTGTCCGACTCTTAGCGACCCCATGGACTGTAGCCTACCAGGCTTTTCCACCCATGGGATTTTCCAGGCAAGAGTACTAGAGTGGGGTGCCATTGCCTTCTCTGATCAAACCCTATGGGATGAAGCAAAAACAGTTTTAAGACGGAAGTTTATAGAAATACAATCCTACCTCAAGAAACAAGAAAAACGTCGAATAGACAATGTAACTTTACAACTAAAACGACTGGAGAAAGATGAACAAAACCCCTTCAAATTTACTAGAAGGAAGTAAATCATAAAGATCAGAGGAGAAATAAGTGAAAAAGAAGTGAAAGAAACAAAAGTAAAGATTAATACAACTAAAAGCTGGTTCTTTGTGAAGATAAAGAAAATTGACAAACCTTTAGCCAGATTCATCAAGAAAAAAAGAATCAAATCAACAAAATTAGAAATGAAAAAGGAGAGGTTAAAATAGACAATATAGAAATAAAAAGGATGATATGAGACTATTATGAACAACTATATGGCAATAAAATGGATAACCTGGAAGAAATGAACAGATTCTTAGAAAAATTCAATCTTCCAAGACTGAACCAAGAAGAAAAATAAATTATGAACAACCCAATTACAAGCACTAAAATTGAGACTGTGATCAAATATCTCCCCCAAAAAACAAAGCCCAGGACCAGATGGTTTCACAGGAGAATTCTATTAAACATTTAAAGAAGAGCTCATGCCTAACTTTCTAAAATTCTTTCAAAAAATTGCAGAGGAAGGAACACTTCCAAACTCATTCTACAAAGCCACCATAACCCTGATACAAAAACCAGTAAAGACAACATAAAAAGAGAAAACTACAGGCCAAAATTGCTGATGAACATAGATGCAACAATCCTCAACAAAATTTTAACAAGCAGAATTCAGCAACACATCAAAATCTCATACATTATCGTCAAGAAATATTAACAAATTGAAAGATAAAAAACATACGATAACCTCAATAGATGCAGGGAAAAAAAAAAAAAACTTTGACAAAATTCAGCACCCACTCATGATTAAAACTCTTCAAAAAATGGGCATAGAAAGAACCTACCTCAACATACTAAAGGCCACATATGATAAGCCTACAGCAAACATTATTCTCAATGGTGAAAAACTGAAAGCATTCTTCCTCAGATCAGGAGCAAGACAAGGGTGTCCACTTTAACCACTATTATTCAACATAATTCTGGAAGTTCTAGATATAGCAATCAGAGAAGTACAAGAAATAAAATGAATTAAGATCAGAAAAGAAGAAGTAAAACTCCCACTGTTTGCAGATGATATGATACTGTACATTGAAAATCCTAAAAATAGTGTCAGAAAATTATTAGAGCTAATCAGTGAATTTAGCAAAGTTGCAGGATACAAAATCAATACACAGAAATTATTTGCATTTATATATACTAACAATGAAAAATCAGAATGAGAAATTAATGAATCAATCCCATTCACCATTGCTACAAAAATAATTAATTATCTAGGAATAAATTTACATAATGAGATAAAAGACCTGTAAACAGAAAATTATAAGACAATAATGAAATAAAAACAGAGACATTACTTTACCAACAAAAGTCAGTCTAGTCAAGGCTATGATTTTTCCAGTGGTCATGTATGGATGTGAGAGTTGGACTGTGAAGAAAGCTGAGCGCCGAGGAATTGATGCTTTTGATATGTGGTGTTGGAGAAGACTCTTGAGAGTCCCTTGGACTGCAAGGAGATCCAACCAGTCCATTCTGAAGGAGATCAGCCCTGGGATTTCTTTGGAAGGAATGATGCTGAAGCTGAAACTCCAGAACTTTGGCCACCTCATGTGAAGAGTTGACTCATTGGAAAAGACTCTGATGCTGGAAGGGATTGGGGGCAGGAGGAGAAGGGGACGACAAAGGATGAGATGGCTGGATGGCATCACTGACTTGATGGACGTGAGTCTGAGTGGACTCTGGGAGTTGGTGATGGACAGGGAGGCTTGGTGTGCTGTGATTCATGGGGTCGCAAAGAGTTGGACACAACTGAGTGACTGAACTGAACTGAACTGAAGGAAAGAAATCAAAGATGACATAAACAGATGTAGAGATATTCCATGTTTCTGGGTAAGAAGAATTGTTATTGTGAAAATGACTATACTACCAAACACAATCTACAGATTCAATGTGATCCCTATCAAATTACCAATGGCATTTACCATGGAACTAGAACAAAAAAAATTTCCCAATTCATATGGAAACACAAAAGACCCCAAATTGCCAAAGAAGTCTTAAGAAAGAAAAATGGAGCTGGAGGAATCAATCTTCTTGACTTCAAATTATACTACAAAGCTACAGTCAACAAGACAGCATGGTACTGGCACAAAAACAGAAAAATAGACCAATGGAACAAGATAGAAAGCTCAGAAAGAAACCCATGCACCTATGGGTATCTTATTTTTTACAAAGGAGGTAAGAATATACAATGGGGCAAAGACGGCCTCTTCAGTAAATGGTGCTGGGAAAACTGGACAACTACATGTAAAATAATGAAATTAGAACACTTCCTAACACCATATTCAAAGATAAAATCAAAATGGATTAAAGACCTAAATGTAAGACCAGAAACTATAAAACACTTTGAAGAAAACACAGGCAGAACACTCAATGCCATAAATCAAGGCATTCTCCTCTATGACCCACCTCCTAGAATAATGGAAATAAAAACAAGATAGACAGGTGGGATCTGATTTAACTTAAAAGCTTTTGCATGCAAAGAATTATAAGCAAGGTCAAAAGACAGCTCTCAGAATGGGAGAAAATAATACCAAATAAAACAATGGACACAGGATTAATTTCCAAATTATACAAGCAGCTCATACAACTTAATACCAGAAAAACAAACAACCCAATTAAAAAGTGGGTGAAAGACCTAAACACACATTTCTGCATAGAAGACATACAGATGGCAAACAAACACATAAAAAGATGCTCAACATCACTCATTATTAGAGACATGCCAATCAAAGCTACAGTAAGTTATCACCTCACTCCATTCAGAACGGCCATTATAAAAAAATGTACAAATAATAAATGTGGGAAAGTGTGTGGAAAAAAGGGAACCCTCTTGTACTATTGGTGGGAATTTAAATTGATACAGACACTATGGAAGATATTATGGAGATTCCTTAAAAAACTTGGACTAAAATCATCATATGACCCCAAAATCTCACTCCTAGGCATATAACCTGAGGAAACCAAAATTGAAAAAGACACATGTATCCCACTCTTCATTGCAGCACTATTTACAACAGCTAGAACATGGAAGCAAAGTAAATGTCCATTGACAGATGAATAAATAAATAACTTTGGTCCATATACATGATGGAATATTACTCACTCATAAAAAGGAACACATTTGAGTCAGTTCTAATGAGGTGGAAAAACCTAGAACCTAATATATAGAGTGAAGTGTCAGAAAGAGAAAGATAAATACCATATTCTAATGCCTATATATGGAAGCTAGAAAAAATGGTACTGAAGAATTTATTTACAGGGCAACAATGGAGAAACAGAGATAGAAAATAGACTTATGGACATGGGGAGAGGGGAGGAGATGGTGAGATGTAAGGAAAGAATAACATGGAAACTTACATTACCATATGTAAAATAGATATCCAATGGGAATTTGCTGTAGGGCTAAGGAAACTCAAACAGTTCCTCTGTATCCACCTAGAGAGGTGAGATGTGGAGGGATATGGGAGGGAGGTTCAAAAGGGAGGGGATATGTGTATCTCTATGGCTGATTCATTTTGAGGTTTGACAGAAAAGAACTAAATTCTGTAAAGCAATTATCCTTCAATTAAAAAAAAAATTAGCTGTATGTATTGTGATTTGTTCATCTTCCCAACTTCCAACATCTTTACTCTAACCCATGTTTTCATAAGCTTGCTCTGGAATTACACCTAACAAGAGTGTTGCCTCTAACCTTTGCACCGTTCTCACTATGTGCACTGGATTGTCTGTGATTAGCTCATCACCATATCTGTGTCCTTCTTTACCCTTGTAGTTCTCAAGCTATATTTCCCAGTCTCCTTCTGCTAAAGTTCATATAATGAGAAGCACTCATGCAAGAGCTGGTGATGACATGGAGCATTACTAACAACTTCAGATCATTCTGCTTTGAGAATAACCCATTTAAGTGCTATTGGCAACAGAGGTCATGCCAACCACTTTCTTCCCATGACTTTACTTCTAAAGTTCCTTGAAGTTCAAAATTATCTTCCTAACCTTTGCTCTTTTAGCTTTTCCAAAGTTGCTCATGCTTCTAATTCTGTATATTGAAATAATTTCCTATCCAGGTACCTAATTCTTCTTTCCCACACACTTAATGATAACTTCATTTCTATAATTTCTATATTTTTAAACTGATTTCTTATGAAATCTGAATGGTTTTCTATCAGCAATGGCTTTCTACACTTAGACTTAGACTTCCT
Organism: Bos javanicus; assembly: GCF_032452875.1. NCBI lineage: Eukaryota > Metazoa > Chordata > Mammalia > Artiodactyla > Bovidae > Bos > Bos javanicus. The sequence goes on along the minus strand of NC_083876.1, from coordinate 5,364,192 downwards.
AGACTCTAGATTTAGACTCTTTATTTTAATAGATACTTCTACTGGTCTTATACCAAATTGGTATAATTAAGGATTGGTTCAAATATTTCTAAAAATATAAACATCTCCTGAATAAAATGAAGTATTTCCAGTGTTCAGTACATTTACACCTGATTTTTTAACTTGAGTTTGGCCTTATTTTTGACTCAGCTATATAAATACTTATTGTCCTTTATTTATTTTAATTTTCTCTTTCCTATAGGGGTCCCTTTCATGTATTATATCAGCATGTTTAGTTCCCCATTCTTGTGTACCAATTTTTAAGAGAGGAAAATTTTTGCATTTTTAATTCCCAACAAGGAATTCATATCCATATCCTGGAGTAGAATTACATGTGAGAAAAACTTGATGTTTCATTTGCCCTACTTCATTAAGAGTCTTCTCTAAATATCAAAATATGTGTGCTTTATTCTTATTTATCTTTGGTTATAAGAAATAAGGAATCCTATATTCAACAAATATATTCTTTGTTCCCAAGTACTGAGCCCAGAAAGCTACTCCAGAAGGAGAAAAGATGATGGAGAGAATTTCTATTGGTAAAAAGACCTTTTACCATTAAAACTTTCCACTCTGGACTCCTACCCTTGCACATGTGTGTCCTAAATCTCTTCAGTTGTGTTCAACTCTGTGCTACACTATGGACTGTAGCCTGCCAGCTTCCTCTGTCCATGGAATTCTCCAGGCAAGAATACTGAAATAGGTTGCCCTGCTCTCCTCCAAAGTATCTTCACCACTCAGGGATCAAACCTGCCTCTCCTACATCTTGTCTCCTGCATTGACATGTAGGCTCTTTACCACTATCACCACCTGGGAAGCCCTGATATCTAATGTGGTTTCTCCACTAGGGGACATAAGTGAAGGAGGATGGTGTTAGGGGACATCACCTACCTGTTCTGCTCTATAGTTCATTTAATTCCTAACTCGTGCTTGATGAACTGTTTTCCTGTAATTTAAGTCATTCTTTTTCTCTTGCCTTCTGGTCAAAACATGTTTGCATAGTCCCAGTTTTCTTTGTTTTTATCCATTATCTAAGGGGAACTACTGCATGGAAAGGGGTTGATTAAGGCCCAGTGATTAGAGCATGGCTGTGTGTGCTCCTATCTCAGATCTAATACTCACTGAATGATTCCTTGGTCAAGGCATTTAACCTCTTGTGACTCAGATGCACCAGTTTTTAGGATAATGATAGACTTTCTTAATACTTTCTCACAATTAAAGGAATTAGTATATCTAAAGCACACAGGAGGATGTTATATGAATAATATATTTCAAAATATTAGGTTGTTATAACAGATATGACCATCAAATTAATTTTGAAGTATAGCTTTTGAACCAATATTTCAAATCCACAATTTAGGTGTTTTCCAAATACTGATACCTCTAAAATCTGGTGTATCCAATATATCAGCACAATTTTCTATTTATTGTCAGAGTAATCCTTTTAGTCTAGTCAGTTTGAATTCCCTATTTCTGTGTGTGTGTGTGTGTGTGTGTGTAGTCAATAATAATAAAACATTAACATATATATGGGGATTTATAGTTTACAGATTCTTTGCTCATATACTAGTTTTCAATCCTACACTATCCCTTTAAGATAGGCAGTCTTATACTTATTTTTCAAAGGGAAAACAGGTTTAAAGTCAAATCATTTGTTCAACATCACATTTCAAGTAAAGCATTCAAAAACAAATATCGACTATTTTTCTGCTTGTCTTCACTTAATGTCTTGTTTTATTATGTCTCCATTACCTGAAAACCTCCAACCAATATTATATACATATTTTACTTTGTGTGAAAATTTCAACTTAAACCAAGACCCTTAAATGATTATCTGACATCACAATGTGTTGATTTGTTTATATTTTTTCATTTTTTAAATTTTAATTACTACCATACTGCTTAAAACTTTAACAAAGTGTTTTATAAATTAAAAAAATTAAAGGCATAGCAGATTAAATATTTGCATACATTTTTATACAAAAAGTTGACTTTAATATTACTATCACTTGATTTATTTATATTTTTCTTTTATATTTTATTAAATATACAAAAAAATCTATATTTAAGAATCAATGGTGAAAGATGAAAGTAATGATCCCTTGTTATAGTATATAGCATACATTCAAATTTATTTATCTCTATGTATACATAAATAAGATACATATGTATTACATTATATACACACTCACATTATTCTGCCTCACTACACAAATATGAGCCTTCTAAGTTACCAATATCAGTCATTTTTTAAAAAGCTACGTTTAATCCATTGTATATTCTTGCCTCCTTTGTCAAAGATAAGGTGTCCATATGTGCGTGGATTTATCTCTGGGCTTTCTATTTTGTTCCATTGATCTATATTTCTGTCTTTGTGCCAGTACCATACTATCTTGATGACTGTGGCTTTGTAGTAGAGCCTGAAGTCAGGGAGCTTGATTCCTCCAGTTCCATTCTTCTTTCTCAAGATCGCTTTGGCTATTCGAGGTTTTTTGTATTTCCATACAAATTGTGAAATTATTTGTTCTAGCTCTGTGAAGAATACCGTTGGTAGCTTGATAGGGATTGCACTGAATCTGTAAATTGCTTTGGGTAGTATACTCATTTTCACTATATTGATTCTTCCAACCCATGAACATGGTATATTTCTCCATCTATTAGTGTCCTCTTTGATTTCTTTCACTAGTGTTTTATAATTTTCTATGTATAGGTCTTTAGTTTCTTTAGGTAGATATATTCCTAAGTATTTTATTCTGTCCATTGCAATGGTGAATGGAATTGTTTCCTTAATTTCTCTTTCTGTTTTCTCATTATTAGTGTATAGGAATGCAAGGGATTTTTGTGTGTTGATTTTATATCCTGCAACTTTACTATAATCATTGATTAGTTCTAGTAATTTTCTGGTGGAGTCTTTAGGGTTTTCTATGTAGAGGATCATGTCATCTGCAAACAGTGAGAATTTTACTTCTTCTTTTCCAATTTGGATTTAACAAGTGGTGCTGGGAAATCTGGTCAACCACTTGTAAAAAAAGGAAACTAGAACACTTTCTAACACCATTCACAAAAATAAACTCAAAATGGATTAAAGATCTAAATGTAAGACCAGAAACTATAAAACTCCTAGAGGAGAACATAGGCAAAACACTCCCCAACATACATCACAGCAGGATCCTCTATGACCCACCTCCCAGAATATTGGAAATAAAAGCAAAAATAAACAAATGGGACCTAATTAATCTTAAAAGCTTCTGCACATCAAATGAAACTATTAGCAAGGTGAAAAGACAGCCTTCAGAATGGGAGAAAATAATAGCAAATGAAGCAACTGACAAACAACTAATGTCAAAAAATGTATAAGCAACTCCTACAGCTCAACTCCAGAAAAATAAATGACCCAATCATAAAATGGGCCAAAGAACTAAATAGACATTTCTCCAAAGAAGACATACAGATGGCTAACAAACACATGAAAAGATGCTCAACATCACTTATTATCAGAGAAATGCAAATCAAAACCACTATGAGGTACCATTTCACACCAGTTAGAATGGCTGCGATCCAAAAGTCTACACGCAATAAATGCTGGAGAGGGTGTGGAGAAAAGGGAACCCTCTTACACTGTTGGTGGGAATGCAAACTAGTACAGCCACTATGGAGAATAGTGTGGAGATTCCTTAAAAAACTGGAAATAGAACTGCCTTATGATCCAGCAATCCCACTGCTGGGCATACACACTGAGGAAACCAGAAGGGAAAGAGACACGTGTACCCCAATGTTCATCGCAGCACTGTTTATAATAGCCAGGACATGGAAGCAACCTAGATGTCCATCAGCAGATGAATGGATAAGAAAGCAGTGGTGCATATACACAATGGAGTATTACTCAGCCATTAAAAAAAATACATTTGAATCAGTTCTAATGAGGTGGATGAAACTGGAGCCTATTATACAGAGTGAAGTAAGCCAGAAGGAAAAACACCAATACAGTATACTAACGCATATATATGGAATTTAGAAAGATGATAACAATAAGCCTGTGTACGAGACAGCAAAAGAGACACTGATGTATAGAACAGTCTTATGGACTCTGTGGGAGAGGGATAGGGTGGGAAGATTTGGGAGAATGGCATTGAAACATGTAAAATATCAGGTATGAAACGAGAAGCCAGTTCAGGTTCAATGCACGATACTGGATGCTTGGGTCTAGTGCACTGGGACGACCCAGAGGGATGGTATGGGGAGGGAAGAGGGAGGAGGATTCAGGATGGGGAACACATGTATACCTGTGGCAGATTCATTTTGATATTTGGCAAAACTAATACAATTATGTAAAGTTTAAAAATAAAATAAAATTAAAAAAATAAAATAAAATAAAAAAATAAAAAGCTACGTTTATCCAATATTATAAATCAATCAAAGTTAATTTAGATCTTTTACCAGTTGATAAATTGTTCCTAACTTGGTGCTATTATAGCATTCAAATATCAAATATGATATGAAATTTTAAATTAGATTTTTTTCTCTCCTAGTGATTAAAGCATGTGTAAAACACCATTTTACAGAATATATTACAGTGAGCTAAGGGTTAGTTGAAAGGTGGTCTCCTTTGACATGCTATGAATAGTTGTGTAATTTTCTGCAGGTTGTATTATGTTTCTATTAATAATTTGAAAGCATTTTACCTATAAGTGGAGATAGTAGCAAAAAAAAAATGAAACTAGAAGAGTAAACATCTTGTTTAAACTGATCTTCAAAATGCTGGATATAAGATTGGCATTCCTTTCATGCATACTATGGCACCCTTTATTGGGAAGGGGTCTTATTCTTAGAGTGACAGATTTTGTGTAAAACTTGCTAAGCATTCAATGCCTATCTTATGTGGAGTCTTAATTTTTTTATTTTAAATACTTACTAGTTTTTTCTTATAAAACATTCAGTCTTGAAATTATTTTAATAAAATTATTAACAATAGATAAGTTCTATAATTGAATATAAAAGGAACATTAAATAATATTTGTCTTTGATGAATTATTTCAAGGTAATAGAGACTCTCTAATTAGAGATATATTCATAATATCTTAAATACCAATGTTAATCTGATCTGAATTTAGTTATTTAAATAATTTTAAAATGTAATTACTTGTTCCTCATTTTCAGGCTACTTAATTATAGAATAAGAAAATTAAAGAATTTCCTGTTTTAAATCATCAGTCACTTCTATAACATATATTGCCAGCTAGTACAGAACTCCTAATAGTAAAGGCGCCTTTGAAAAAACAGATAAAATATGTTTTCATCATTTAACATAATTTATTTATCATTTTTAAACAGTGACTATTAGATGAATGCTAGCTTTAGCTACTGAAATAATTCTGAATTACTGATTTTTAAGGAGATGAAAACATAATTAGATTCTAGAAGTGGAAATTGGAACTGTACATAGGGCTTGTAACATATAAAATATTTTGTAGAAATAAGATCTGTACACCATATGGTTGATTCAAGAGGGAGAATGCATACCATTGAACTACATTTTTCCTAATACATTGAATGATTCACAATAAATTTTATCAATAGATTAAAAATGAACATTGGATGAAAAAATCTGGTACCTATAATATTTTGATCTTTTTTGTGTTTGATATATTAAATATTCTTGATCTTCCTTTGCTCTTTTTGGCTCATTTGACCTATATATAACTTTAAATAGCTCCCTGGCTGACAGACAGGCTATCTCATCATATGGCAAATGGTAATACACTCCATTACACAGTAACTTAAAAATCATAGACCCACTGAGAAGCTGCTCCAAGAGTTTAACTACTCTCCTGGCAGATATGAGCCAATATCTAGATATATTAGCAAGGGAGACTCTGCTGACCACAGAAGGATCTGGGAGGGAGTCAGAAACTTATTTCAGTTCTATAGAAAAGCCTCTGGAAGTTCAATCACTTAATCTATTTTTTATTGAATGCATACAGAAAAAAATTCAAACCTCTATATCAGAGAAAACTGCCACCAACTCTGTCCTTGAGCAGTCTATCTAAAGACTCCTGACTGTTTATATAATGAAGAAATTAGATATTATTAAAATTCATATTTTTAAAATTTGCCGGTTTTAAACCACAAAGGCTGTATATTATATAATATGAAAGTGGCAGAAATAAGAATGACAATCACCAACTGATTACGTATGTTCAAATACCCATATACTATTTTTAATCTTGCAGCCATTCCTAGTGGTGTGCCTGTGTGTGCTAAGTCGCTTCAGTCATGTCCGACTCTGTGATCCTATGGACTGTAGATGGCCACAGTACCTGCCCATCGGATTCTCCAGGCAAGAATACTGGGTTGCCTTGCCCTCCTCCGGGAGATCTTCCTGATCCAGAGATCGAACCTGCATCACTTGCATCTTCTGCACTGTCAGGCAGGTTTCTTACCATTAGTGCCACATAGGAAGCCCCCGCTAGTGGTGTGCTATTGTTTATTTCACAGTTACTTTACATTTAATGTGCCACTTCCATTTATTTAATTGTGTGACAATGCAAGCATCACCAATAACAGATTAGAGGATAAGTACTTCCTTGATGGCTCAGATGGCAAAGAATCAGCCTGCAAAGCAGGAGAGCCAGCTTTGATCCCTGGATAGGGAAGATTTCCTGGAGAAGGGAATGACTCTGCCCTCCAGTATTCTTGTCTGGGAAATCCCATGGAAAGAGGAGCCCGGCAGGCTACACAGTCCATGGGGTTGCAAAGAGTTGGACAGGACTGAGGGACTAAGACTTTCACTTCACACTGAAATTGATCTTCTCTTATTCATACTACAGGGCTTCTCTCATAGCTCAGTGGGTAAAGAATCTGCCTACAATGCAGGAGACCAGGTTCGATTCCTGGGTCAGGAAGCTTCTGGAGAAGGAAACGGCAACCCTCTCCAGTATTCTGGACTGGAGAATCCCATGGACAGAGGAGCCTGGCGGGCTACAGTCCATGGGGTTGAAAGAGTCAGACACAACTTAGCAAATAAACTGCCATTCTCAATTACAGAAAAGCAATAGGGTGACTTGTAGCCAACTGCATGTTAATGCATTTAACTTAGCTGATATATGTGCATGCATGCTAAGTCACTTCAGTCGTATCTGACTGTTTGGGTCCCCATGGACTATATCCTGCCAGGTTCCTTGTCAAGGGATTCTCAAGGCAAGAGTACTGGAGTGGGTTGTCATGCCTTCCTCCAGGGGATCTTCCCGACCCAGGGATTGAACCCCAGTCTCTTCTGTTTTGGCATTGGCAGGCAGGTTCCTTACCACAGACACCAAAGCTGATGTGTAAATAAATTTTCTTTCTTTCTTTCTTTCTTTTTTTAATTTTCTCTTTTAGGCATGATCTCTTTATAAAGGCTTATTTTGGAAAGCAATGAGAGAGTTAAGTATGGGACTTTGAATCCCTTGGAGGAAAGGAAATGTATATACAAACATAGATGAGTGGATTTATAAATAAATTTACTCTGATCTGAAACTGGGTGCAGTGTTGAGCTTCGTCATAATAATGTAATTATTATCCCTGTCTCTTATTATTAGTGTCAATACTGTAAAAGAGGAGGTTAGAACATTCTCATGGTGTATTATCAAAATTCCCTGGCCATAGTAAAGTTTCCTGTATTAAAATAGTAGAAACAAGGTTTAGTCTTATTTTTTTTTCACATTTTAATTTGAAAAAAAAAAAAAAAAACACCAACTGTGGAATTACCTTTCCTTTGAGACATATGACTGCTTAGCACTGCATTATACTTTTCTTGTGAATAAAAAGGCCTTCATTGATCATACATTCTAATGCTAATGCTAAGTCACTTCAGTCATGTCTGATGATTTGAGACCCCGTGAACTGTAGCCTGCCAGGCTCCTCTGTCCGTGGAATTGTCCAGGCAAGAACACTGGAGTGGGTTGCCATGCCCTCCTCCAGGGGATCTTCCCACCCAGAGATGGAAAACTTGTCTCTCTTATCTCCTGCACTGGCACGTGCATTCTTTACCACTAGAGGGACCTGGGAAGCCTCAGGAGACAATAAGTCACTGTGAAGAGTAAGGATACATCAAAGGAGTGCCTGGGGAAAAGAAATGAAGACTACACCCATGTGTCCTCCTAGAGGACAGTGGTCAGGCCCCTGTACAAAAAGCATTCAGCCAACACAGAAAAAGTTAAAACTTGAAGAACTGATACCAATTTATGTCTCTTTTTTTCACAATTCCAACCTGTTTATGTTCCTGAATTATTTATGATACAGAGCACTTTAGAAATTGAAAATCATGATTTCAATATGTAAACAAATCAACTCTCATCCAAAATGGGAGAAAATTCTGTTTCAACCTACAGAATAGTTTACAATCTTGCAAACGTGTAAACAATTGGGTAACGCTAAATAAATGTATTTTTAACCCATTGCTACTACTGTACAACAAAAATCATATACAAATATTGCATCTCTTCCAGCATATCAAAGTATTCCATACAGTATTTATATACCTAGTCTTATATAAGATCATACTGGGTTAATTGTGCAGCGTGTGTGTGTGTTCATGTGTGCATCTGAAAAGGTTCAATATGTTGTCAAAAAGATAGATTCTCAAATTTAAAATGAACTCAATTATGGTGATAGCAACCCACTCCAATACTCTTGCCTGGAAAATCCCATGGACGGAGGAGGCTGAAGTCCATGGGGTCGCTAAAAGTTGGACACGACTGAGAGACCTCACTTTCACTTTTCACTTTCATGCATTGGAGAAGGAAATGGCAGCCCACTCCAGTGTTCTTGTCTGGAGAATCCCAGGGATGGGGGAGCCTGTTGGGCTGCCGTCTATGGGGTTTCACAGAGTCAGACACGACTGAAGCCACTTTGCAGCAACAGCAATAGCAACTATGGTTAGTAAGGCACTTCATGTTAAATAAACCAAAATCCAATAGAATGCCATTCTCTAATTCAAAACTCTACCTTTTATTGAAAACAGATTTGACTCAGGTTTAAATATTATAAGCCCAACAATATATAAGGCAGTTCCAGTAATACATTACTCTATATTTATCTGGGAAAGTGTGTGGAGAGCATCAAAGAACTTAAAATGCTTTATTTCTTTCTATCTTATTATTTTGCATTGGTAGAGTTCTTTACAAATTAGAGCAGAAAAAGAAATAAAAGGAATCCAAATTGGAAAAGAAGAAGTAAAACCCTCACTATTTGCAGATGACATGATCCTCTACATAGAAAACCCTAAAGACTCCACCAGAAAATTACTAGAACTAATCAATGATTATAGTAAAGTTGCAGGATATAAAATCAACACACAGAAATCCCTTGCATTCCTATACACTAATAATGAGAAAACAGAAAGAGAAAATAAGGAAACAATTCCATTCACCATTGCCACGGAAAGAATAAAATACTTAGGAACATATCTACCTAAAGAAACTAAAGACCTATATATAGAAAACTATAAAACACTGGTGAAAGAAATCAAGGAGGACACTAATAGATGGAGAAATATACCATGTTCATGGATGGAAGAATCAATATAGTGAAAATGAGTATACTACCCAAAGCAATTTACAGATTCAATGCAATCCCTATCAAGCTACCAACAGTATTCTTCACAGAGCTAGAACAAATAATTTCACAATTTGTATGGAAATACAAAAAACCTCGAATAGCCAAAGCTATCTTGAGAAAGAAGAATGGAACTGGAGGAATCAAGCTCCCTGACTTCAGGCTCTACTACAAAGCCACAGTCATCAAGATAGTATGGTACTGGCACAAAGACAGAAATATAGATCAATGGAACAAAATAGAAAGCCCAGAGATAAATCCACCCACCTATGGACACCTTATCTTTGACAAAGGAGGCAAGAATATACAATGGAATAAAGACAATATCTTTAACAAGTCGTGCTGGGAAAACTGGTCAACCACTTGTAAAAAAAGGAAACTAGAACACTTTCTAACACCATTCACAAAAATAAACTCAAAATGGATTAAAGATCTAAACATAAGACCAGAAACTATAAAACTCCTAGAGGAGAACATAGGCAAAACACTCCCCAACATATATCACAGCAGGATCCTCTATGACCCACCTCCCAGAATATTGGAAATAAAAGCAAAAATAAACAAATGGGACCTAATTAAACTTAAAAGCTTCTGCACAACAAAGGAAACTATTAGCAAGGTGAAAAGGCAGCCTTCAGAATGGGAGAAAATAATAGCAAATGAAGCAACTGACAAGCAACTAATCTCAAAAATATGCAAGCAACTTCTACAGCTCAACTCCAGAAAAATAAATGACCAAATCAAAAAATGGGCCAAAGAGCTAAATAGACATTTCTCCAAAGAAGACATACAGATGGCTAACAAACACATGAAAAGATGCTCAACATCACTCATTATCAGAGAAATGCAAATCAAAACCACTATGAGGTACCATTTCACACCAGTTAGAATGGCTGCGATCCAAAAGTCTACAAGCAATAAATTCTGGAGAGGGTGTGGAGAAAAGGGAACCCTCTTACACTGTTGGTGGGAATGCAAACTAGTACAGCCACTATGGAGAACAGTGTGGAGATTCCTTAAAAAACTGGAAATAGAACTGCCTTATGATCCAGCAATTCCACTGCTGGGCATACACACCAAGGAAACCAGAAGGGAAAGAGACACGTGTACCCCAATGTTCATCGCAGCACTGTTTATAATAGCCAGGACATGGAAGCAACCTAGATGTCCATCAGCAGATAAATGGATAAGAAAGCAGTGGTACATATACACAATGGAGTATTACTCAGCCATTAAAAAGAATACATTTGAATCAGTTCTAATGAGGTGAACGAAACTGGAGCCTATTATACAGAGAGAAGTAAGCCAGAAAGAAAAACACCAATACAATATACTAACGCATATATATGGAATTTAGAAAGATGGTAACAATAACCCTGTGTACAACAAAAGAGACCCTGATATATAGATCAGTCTTATGGACTCTGTGGGAGAGGGAGAGGGTGGGAAGATTTGGGAGAATGGCATTGAAACATGTATAATATCATGTATGAAACGAGTCGCCAGGCCAGGTTCAATGCACGGTACTAGATGCTTGGGGCTAGTGCACTGGGACGACCCAGAGAGATGGTATGGGGAGGGAGGAGGGAGGAGGGTTCAGGATGGGGAACACATGTATACTTGTGGTGGATTCATTTCGATATTTGGCAAAACTAATACAATATTGTAAAATTTAAAAATAAAATAAAATTTAAAAAATAAACAAATTACAAAGTACTTTCCAATGCAACTTTTCTAATCATTACAAAAATAATATTATGAGGTCAATAGCAGAATGTTGTATTCCAAGTTCTTGTGAATGGTATTTTCCGAGATCTGGGCAATTAAGAAAATATCTGAAGTCAAACTAGTAGAGCCAAAATTCACAATAAAACCATGCTTATTGGAGGGAGAACATACTCAGCTGCACTTCAAAATACTGTATTATTAGTCACGTTGTTGTCCTAACTAGGGTAAAATTATTAGATTTATCAGTATTGGATTTTGTACTGTTTCCTCTGCAGGAATATGGGCTTCAGAGATACAAAATACCAAGCCTTGTCAAATGTTGGTCATCCTCATAGATTTCTACATCGTACTTGAATATTTTCTTCTCTAGGGTGCTTGTTCATAATTTAAATTGGTTCCTCTTGAATGAAATGTTTCAAATTGTAGATACAGTGACCAATGAATAAAAATAAAAATTAAAAATTTCAAAAAGTAAACAGGAACAAATTTTTTAAACTATCACAAAAGAAAAAGAAGAGTGAAAGTTAAATATATATATATATATATATATATATATATATATATATATATATTGGAGGTATAGAAAGAGGAGAAAAAGAATATAAGAGAAAGTCATGACTCTGTCACCTATTTAGCATCATTTAATTGAAAAAGTCATAGAAAAATGTTTTAAATGAGTTTCTGTATATTTGCCCTCTTAAGTGACTACATGTTTATGTTGTGCAACTAACTTCTACCTAGCAGAAAGAGAAGGAGTGCTGCGATGTCTTGTGCTTTAATTACTTTTAGCCTGTTTGAGTCTGTCACAAATCTGAGTTATCGCATCTATTAACACCATTGTAACTGTCAGAGGTGTCACAGGTGGCAGTTACAATGGTATTAATAGAAGTAGTATTGCTGCAAATAGTAGCAATAATAGTATGCAGTATTTATTAAACAATTTTTATTAATGCATTTGCTCCATCTAACAGTGGACCACTCTAATTTTATATAATAATCTTTGGGAAAAAAATATGCAACCCTGGGGATTGTGAAATCTAGGAGAGAGTTTTTTCTCACTCAATTCTTCATTTGCCCTGTCTCCCTGTCTCTAAATGATGTTGGTCCATTCTGATTGTCCATTTCCCTGTTAATAGCCTCTGTTGATATATGTCAAGTATTAACCTATAAACCTACTGTTCTGAGGCATGAATATGTGAGTTGAAGTGAATGAGGCAAATTCTTTACATGTTTCATTTTAATTGACATTTTTGAATAACAGCTCTGTGCTTATTAAATTATATTCCACCCTTTCTTCTAGGTTATAAAGAGTAATACTTGGAATTTCAATTACTCGCAGACTCACTCTTCCTATACCCTGTGCTGTGCAAAACCCTCTGAAGATTTGATAGTGAACTTAGCCATTCCACCCTCTTTATTATTTCTTAATTGGAAATTTTCATCTTCCAGTAGATGTTCTAGATTTAAAGACACCTTTTAAACATTTTAGAGGCATCTGAAGAATAAGTCATCTGTAACTGGGTAGAAGCTTTGTTTCATTTTCTCATATTTTCCTTTTTACTTACTATGTAACTAAATCAGTGATTTTGTTGTAATATATTTATCACAACATTCAAAGCAAAATGTTTCCTATGATTCTTTTTGCTATATTTTGAGTAATTATTTTGAATTTGTATGTGTGGGAGGTTTTGTTTTATTTCACTTTTCTATATCCAAGAATTCAGTTCTGTTCAGTTGCTCAGTAGTGCCCAACTCTTTGAGAACCAATAGACTGCAGCATTGCAGGCTTCCCTGTTCATCACCAACTCCTGGAGCTTGCCCAAACTCATGTCCATCAAATTGGTGATGTCATCCAACCACCTCATCCTCTGTCATCACTTTTTCTCTTGCCTTCAATCTTTCCCATCATCAGGGTCTTTTCTAATGAGTCAGTTCTTCACATCAGGTGGCCAAAGTATTGGAGTTTCAGCTTCAGCATCAGTCATTCCAATGAACATTCAGGACTGATTTCCTTTAGGATGGACTGGTTTGATCTCCTTTCAGTCCAAGGAATCTTCTCTAACACCACAGTTTAAAAGCATCAATTCATTGGCATTCAGCTTTCTTTATATTCCATGTCTCACATCCATACATGACTACTGGAAACTTTTGTTGGCAAAGTAATGTCTCTGCTTTTAAATATCCTGCCTAGGTTGCTCAAAGCTTTTCTTCCAGGAGCAAGCGCCTTTTAATTTCATGGCTGAAGTCACCATCTGCAGTGATTTTAGGGCCCAGGAAAATAAAGTATCTCACTGTTTTCATTGTTTCCCAATCTATTTGCCGTGAACTGATGGGACTGGATGTCATGATCTTAGTTTTTTTAATGCCGAGTTTTAAGCCAGCTTTTTCACTCTCCTCTTTCACTTTCATCAAGAGGTTCTTTAGTTCTTCTGGTTTCTTCCATAAGGGTGGTGTCATCTGCGTATCTGAGATTATTGTTATTTCTCACAGTAATCATGATTCCAGCTTGTGCTTCATCCAGCCCAGCATTATGAATGATGTACTCTGCATACAAGTTAAATAATCAGGGTGACAATATACAGCCTTGAAGTACTCCTTTCCCAATTTTGAACCAGTCTTTTGTTCCATGTCCAGTTTTAATTGTTGTTTCTTAACTTGCCTACAGATTTCTCAGGAGTCAGGTAAGGTCGTCTCGTATTCCCATCTCTTGAATAATTTTTCACACTTTGCTGTCATCCATACAGTCAAAGGCTTTGGCATAGTCAATAAAGCAGTAGTAGATGTTTTTAGTCTAAAACTCTCTTGCTTTAGCAATGATCCAATGGTTGTTAGCAATTTGACATCCGGTTCCTCTGCCTTCTCTAAATCCCATTAGAACATCTGGAATTTCATGGTTCATGGACTGCTTAAGCCTGGATTGGAGAATTTTGAGCATTACTTTGCTAGCCTGTGAGATGAGTGCAATTGTGTGGTAGTTTGAACATTCTTTGACATTGCCTTTCTTTGGGATTGGAATGAAACTCACCTTTTCCAGCCCTGTTGCCAATGCTGACTATTCCAAACTTGCCGGCATAGTGAGTGAAGTACTTTAATAGCAGCACCTTTTAGGATTTGAAATAGTTCAATTGAAATTCCATTCCCTCCACTAGATTCTTTCGTAGTGATGCTTCCTAAGGCTAACTTGACTTCTCTTTCAAGGATGTCTGGCTCTAGGTGAGTGATCACACCACTGTGCTTATCTGGGTCATGAACTTTTTTTTTTTTTTTTTTTAGATCTTATGTGTATTCTTGCCACTTCTCCTTTTACTTTACAGTATTTTTTTTTTTTAATGAAGGATAATTGCTTTACCTAATTTTGTTGTTTTCTGTCAAGTCTCAGCAACAATCAGCCATAGGTATACATATGTCCCCCCCTTCTGAACCCCCTCCCATCTCCCACCATATCACACCCCTCTAGATTAATACAGAGCCCCAGTTTGATTTTCTTGAGGCATAAAGCAAATTCCCATTTGCTATCTATTTTATATATGGTAATGTAAGTTTCCATGTTACTCTTTCCATATATCTCACCCTCTCCTCCCTTGTCCCAAGGTCAATATGTCTGTTCTCTCTGTTTGTTCCTCCACTGCTGCCCTATAAATAACTTCTTCAGTACCATTTTTCTAGATTCTATATATATGCATTAGCATACAATATTTGTCTTTCTCTTTTTGACATACTTAACTCTGTGTAATAGGTTGTAGGTTCATCCACCTCATTAGAACTGACTCAAATGTGTTCCTTTTTATGGCTGAGTTTTAGAAAAGGCAGAGGAACCAGAGATCAAATTGGCAACATCCGCTGGATAATGGAAAAAGCAAGAGAGTTCCAGAAAAATATCTATTTCTGCTTTACTGACTATGCCAAAGCCTTTGATTGTGTGGATCACAATAAACTGTGGAAAATTCTGAAAGAGATGGGACTACTGACCTGCCTCTTGAGAAACCTATATGCAGGTCAGGAAACAACAGTTAGAACTGGACATGGAACAACAGACCGGTTCCAAAGAGGAAAAGGAGTATGTCAAGGCTGTATATTGTCACCCTGCTTATTTAACTTTTATGCAGAGTACATCATGAAAAACGCTGGACTGTTGTTCATCGCAGCACTGTTTATAATAGCCAGGACATGGAAGCAACCTAGATGTCCATCAACAGATAAATGGATAAGAAAGCTGTGGTACATATACACAATGGAGTATTACTCAGCCATTAAAAAGAATTCATTTGAATCAGTTCTAATGAGGTGGATGAAACTGGAGCCTATTATACAGAGTGAAGTAAGCCAGAAGGAAAAACACCAATACAGTATACTAACGCATATATATGGAATTTAGAAAGATGGTAACAATAACCCTGTGTACGAGACAGCAAAAGAGACGCTGATGTAGCTGATGTATGGAACAGTCTTGTGGACTCTGTGGGAGAGGGAGAGGGTGGAAAGATTTGGGAGAATGGCATTGAAACATGTAAAATATCATGTATAAAATGAGATGCCAGTCCAGGTTCAATGCACGATACTGGATGCTTGGGTCTAGTGCACTGGGACGACCCAGAGGGATGGTATGGGGAGGGAGGAGGGAGGAGGGTTCAGGATGGGGAGCACATGTATACCTGTGATGGATTCATTTTGATATTTGGCAAAACTAATACAATTATGTAAAGTTTAAAAATAAAATTTAAAAAAAAGAAAAAAAAGAAAAACGCTGGACTGAAAGAAACACAGGCTGGAATCAAGATTGCTGGGGAAAATATCAATAATCTCAGATATGCAGATGACACCACCCTTATGGCAGAAAGTGAAGAGGATCTAAAAAGCCTCTTGATGAAAGTGAAAGAGGAGAGTGAAAATGTTGGCTTAAAGCTCAACATTCAGAAAACTAATATCATGGCATCTGGTCACATCACTTCATGACAAATAAATGGGGAAACAGTGGAAATAGTGGCTTACTTTATTTTTCTGGGCTCCATAATCACTGCAGATGGTGACTGCAGCCATGAAATTAAAAGATGCTTACTCCTTGGAAGAAAAGTTATGACCAATCTAGATAATATATTAAAAAGCAGAAACATTACTTTGTCAACAAAGGTCCATCAGTCAAGGTTATGATTTTTCCAGTAGTCATGTATGGATGTGAGAGTTGGACTGTGAAGAAGGCTGAGTGCCGAAGAATTGATGCTTTTGAACTGTGGTGTTGGAGAAGACTCTTGAGAGTCCCTTGGACTGCAAGGACATCCAACCAGTCCATTCTAAAGGACATCAGTCCTGGGTGTTCTTTGGAAGGACTGATGCTAAAGCTGAAACTCCAGTACTTTGGCCACCTCATGTGAAGAGTTGACTCATTGGAAAAGACTCTGATGCTTGGAGGGATTGGGGGCAGGAGGAGAAGGGGATGACAGAGGATGAGATGGCTGGATGGCATCACTGACTCGATGGACATGAGTTTGGGTGAACTCTGGGAATTGGTGATGGACAGGGAGGCCTGGCAGGCTGCATTTCATGGGGTTGCAAAGAGTTGGACACGACTGAGCGACTGAACTGAACTGAACTGAATATTCCATTGTATATATGCACCACAGATTCTTTATCCATTCATCTGTCAGTAGACATCTAGGTTGCTTCCACATTCTAGCTATTGTAAATAGTTCTGCAATAACCAGTGGGATACACGTGTCATTTTCAATTTTGGTTTCCTTGGGGTATTTGTCTAGCAGTGGGATTCCTGGGTCATATTGTGGTTTTATTGCTATTTTGTTAAGGAATCTCCGTACTGTCTTCCATAGTGGCTGTATCAATTTACATTCCCAGTAACTCTGCAAGAGCATTCCCTTTTCTCCACACACTCTTCCTCATTTACTATTTGTATACGTATTAATGATGAACATTCTGACTGGTGTGAGGTGATAACTTAGTGTAGTTTTGATTTGCATTTATCTAATAATGAGCAATGTTGAGCATCTTTTCATGTGTTTGTTAGCCATATCTGTGTCTTCTTTGGAGAAATGAATGTTTAAGTCTTTCACCCAGTTTTTAATTGGGTTGTTTGTTTTTCTGGTATTGAGTTGTATGAGCTTTTTGTATTTTTGGAATTAATCCTTTGTCCTTTGGTTCATTTGCTGTTATTTTATCCCATTCTGAGGGTTGTCTTTTCACCTTGCTTCTAGTTTCTTTGCTATGCAAAAGCTTTTAAGGTTAATCAGGTCCCATTTGTTTTCTTCAGTTGTTTTTTTTTGTTTTGTTTTTTTTTTTCCTGTTACTCTAGGAGGTGGGTCATTGAGGATCTTCCTTTGATTTATGCCATCGAGTGTTCTACCTATGTTTTCCTGTAAGAGTTTTTTTAGCTTCTTGTCTTACATTTAGGTCTTTAATTCATTTTGAGTTTATTTTTGTGTATGGAGTTATGAAGTTTTCTAATTTCATTCTTTTGCTTGTAGTTGTCTAGTTTTCCCAGCACCATTTGTTGAAGAGGCTATCTTTGCCCCATTGTATATTCTTGCCTCCTTTGTCAAAAATAAGGTACCCGTATGTGCATGGGTTTCTTTCTGAGACTTCTATCTTGTTCCATTGGTCTATATTTCTGTTTCTGTGTCAGTACTATGCTGTCTTGATGACTGTAACTTTGTAATATAATATGAAATTAGGAAGATTGATTCCTCTAGCTCCATTCTTCTTTCTCAAGACTGCTTTGGCTATTCGGGGTATTATGTGCTTCCATATGAATTGGAAATCTTTTTGTTCTAGTTCTGTGGAAAATGCCATTGGTAATTTAAAATGTATCACATTGAATCTATAGATTGTATAGTCATTTTGTATGACATTTTGTATGTATACTCTGTATAGTATAGTTATTTTCACATTTTCTTCCTACCCAGTAACATGGAATATCTCTCCATCTGTTTATGTCATCTTTGATTTCTTTCATTAGTGTCTTATAATTTTTTTTGTGTACAGGTCTTTTGTCTCATTAGGTAAGTTTATTCCTAGATATTTAATTCTTTTTGTAGCAATGGTGAATGGGATTGATTCCTTAATTTCTCTCTCTGATTTTTCATTGTTAATGTATAGAAATGCAAATGATTTATGTGTATTGATTTTGTATCCTGCAACTTTGCTAAATTTACTGACTAGCTGAATTCTGTGCTAAAATTTTGTTGAATTTTTGAATTTAAGTTCATCAATGATATTGGCCTGTAGTCTTATTTTTTTGTGTGTTGTCTTTGTCTGCTTTTGGTATCAGATGATGGTATTCTCATAGTATGAGTTTGGAAGTCTTCTTCCCTCTGCAATTTTTTGAAAGAATTTTAGAATGTTAGGCATGAGCTCTTTTCTAGATGTTTGATGGAATTCTCCTGTGAAGCCATCGGGTCCTGGGCTTTGGTTTTCTGCGAGATATTTGATCACAGCCACAATTTCAGTACTTGAATTTGGTTTGTTCATAATTTCTGTTTCTTCCTGGTTCAGTCTTAAAAGATTGAACTTTTCTAAGAATCTGTCCATTTCTTCTAGGTTATCCATTTTATTGTCATATAGTTGTTCATAGTAGTCTCTTATAATCCTTTGTATTTCTGCATTATCTGTTGTAACCTCTTCTTTTTCATTGCTAATTTTGTTGATTTGATTATTCTTTTTTTCTTGATGAGTTTGTCAATTTTGTTTATCTTCTCAAATAACCAGCTTTTAGTTGTTTTAATCTTTACTAGTGTTTCTTTCCTCTCTTTTTCATTTATTTCTGCTCAGATCTTTATCATTTCTTTTCTTCTACTAATATTCGGTTTTGTTGTTGTTCTCCTTCTTTTCCCTGCTGTATTAGGTGTAAAGTTAGGTTGCCTATTCTATGTTTTTCTTGTTTCTTGAAGTAGGATTGTATTGCTATAAACTGCCATCATTGAACTGCTTTTGCTGCATCACAGAGCTTTTAAGTTGCCATGTTTTCATTGTCATTTGTTTCTAGAATTCTTTTTATTTCTTCAGTAACCTGTTGATTATTTAGAAATGTATTGTTGAATCTCCATGTGTTTTTGTGTTTTACGGTTTGTTTTCTTGCAATTGATATCTAGTCTTATAGTGTTGTGGTCAGAGAAGATGCTTGATATGATTTAAATATTCTTAAATTTATTGTTATTTGATTTGTGACCCAAAATGTGGTGTATCCCATGTGTGTCATGTGCAGTTGAGAAAGTGTATTCTCTCATTTGGAATCGAATGTCCTGAAGATATCAATGAAATCCATCTCATCTAATGTATTATTTAAGACTTGTGCTTCCTTAATAATTTTCTGTTTTGATGATCTGTCCTTTGGTGTGAGTGGGGTGTTAAAATCTTCTACTATTATTGTGTTACAGTCAATTTCTCCTTTTATGTATGTTAGTGCTTGTCTTATGTATTGAGGTGCTCCTTCGTTGGGTGCATAAATATTTATGATTGTTATGTTTTCCTCTTGGATTGATCCCTTGATCATTATTGAGTGTCCTTTCTTATCTCTTGAATTATTCTTTATTTTAAGGTCTGACTTGTCTAATATGATGATGGCTGTTACAGCCTTTTTGTGTTACCCATTTGCATTGAATATATTTTTCCATCTTATCACTTTCAGTCTATATGTGTCTTGAGGTCTGAAGTGGATTTCTTGTAGATAGAATATATATGGTATTTATTTATTTATTTATTATTCATTCAGCTTGTCTGTGTCTTTTGGTTGGGGCATTTAATCCATTTTGTTTGTGGTGATTTTGTAGATCTTTTCCTAATTCTTGACTATATCTCTTTAACATTTTTTGTAAAGCTGATTTGCTGGTACTGAATTCTCAAATTTTGCTTGTTTGAAAAGCTTTTTATTTTTATTTCTTCATAAAATTTGGATGAGATCCTTGTTGGGCACAGTAATACTGGTTGTAGGTTTTTTTTTTTTTTTTTTCCCCTTTCAGTGTTTTAAATATATCCTGCCATTCCCTTCTGGCCTGCAGAGTTTCTGCTGAAAGATTAGCTGTTAAACATATGGTGTTTCCCTTGTATGTTACTTGTTGCTTCTCCCTTTCTGTTTTTACTGTTCTTTCTTTGTGTTTAGTCTTTGTTAGTTTGATTAGTATTTATCTTGGCATGTTTTCCTTGGGTTTATCCTGTATGGGACTCTTTGAACCTCTTGGACTTGATTGACTATTTCCTTTTCCATGTTGGGGAAATTTTCAATGATAATCTCTTCAGAAATTTTCTCATATCCTTTCTTTTTCTCTTTTTCTTCTGAGAGCCCTATAATTCCAATATTGATGCATTTGATATTGTCCCAGAGGTCTCTTTACTATCATTATTCTGAATTCTTTTCCAGGTAGTTTTCCTATTTCCTATTCATGTATTGCATTTTGTGTTTCTAGTTTGTTCTTTCATTTGTGTAGTATTTCTCTGCATTTTCATAATTTTTTTTAAACTTATTTTCTTTAAGGTCTCCTTTTCCTGAGCTTCAGGTTTGAATTCTTTCTTCCTTTTGGTTTCTGCTATCCAAAGTTTGGTCCAGTGGTTTGTGTAAGCTTTGTATAGACTGAGATCTGTGGTGAGTTTCTTTTTTGTTTGTTTGTTTGTTTTTCCTCTGATGGGCAAGGCTGAATGAGATAATAATCCTGTCTGCTGATTATTTGGTTTGCATTTTTGGTTTTTTGTTGTTTCAATGAGACATCCTGCATAGGGCACTACTGTTGGTTGGGAGGTGCTGGATCTTGTATTCAAGTGATTTCCTTTGTGTGAGTTATCACTATTTGATACTCACGGGTCTTGGAGTTAGTGCTCCCACTCCAAAGCCTCAGGTTTTGATCTCTCTGTCTCTCTTTTCTTCCTTGTGGAAATAAACATGCCAGGGGATAGGAGATCTTCCCTGATGGCTCACTGGTAAAGAGTATGCTTTCTGGGTCAGTTCCCACTGGCTCTTTTCCATTAAACTGTGATCTGATTTCTTAATGCTGCATGCTGCACAGGTCACACCTATCGTTGGCTCACATGTGCCACTGCAGCCAAGCTCTTCTTAATATTCTCTGCTTGTGTTAGGTCCACACCATTTCTGTCCATTATTTTGCCAGTCTTTGCATAAAATTTCCCTTGATATCTCTAATTTTCTAAAAGAGAATTCCAGTCTTTCCCATTCTATTGTTTTCCTCTACTTCTTTGAATTCACCACTGAGGAAGGTTTTCTTATATCTCCTATTGATTCTTTGAAACTCTGCATTCATAGCATATATTTCCTTTTCTCCTTTGCCTTTAGCTTCTCTTCTTTTCTCAGCAATTTGAAAGGCCTCCTCAGACAACCATTTTGCCTCTTTTCATTTCTTTTTCTTGGCAATGGTTTGATCACCACCTCCTGCACAATGTCTTGAACCTCTGTCTATAGTTCTTCAGGTGCTCTGTTTATCAGATCTAATCCCTTGAATCTATTTGTCACTTCCACTGTATAATCATAAGGGCTTTTATTTAGGTTGCACCTGAATGACCTAGTAGTTTTCCCTATGTTCTTCAATTTAAGTCTGAATTTTGCTGTGAGTTAATGATCAGACCCACAGTCAGCTCCTGGTCTTGTTTTGCTGACTGTATGGAGCTTCTCCATCTTTGACTCCAAAGAATATAATCAGTCTGATTTCGGGATTGACCATGTGGTGATGTCTATGAATAGAGTCTTTTGCTGTTAGGCAAGGGTGTTTGCTATGACCAGTGTGTTCTCTTGCAAAACTGTTTTGCCCTCCTTTGCCTATGCCTTCCTTCATTTTGTACTCCAACGCCAAATTTGCCTGTTAATTGGATAATCAAGGGGAAAATAAATAAATATTATTTAAATTAGAAATTTAGAAATTGTAAATATTACTATAAATCTTATAGTTTTTGGAAGGATGAGTATATTAAGAACATATTTATGTCAATAATTTTGCAAGTAAAATAAAACTGACACTTTTTTATTTTATTTTATTTTTAAACTTTACATAATTTAAGTTTAAAAATAAAAATTAATTAAAAAATAAACTTTACATAATTGTATTAGTTTTGCCAAATATCGAAATGAATCCGCCACAGGTATACCCGCGTTCCCCATCCTGAACCCTCCACCCTCCTCCCTCCCCTCCCCTCCCTCTGGGTCGTCCCAGTGCACCAGCCCCAAGCATCCAGTACCGTGCATTGAACCTGGACTGGTGACTCGTTTCATACATGATATTATACATGTTTCAATGCTATTTTACCAAATCTCCCCACCCTCTCCCTCTCCCACAGAGTCCATAAGACTGATCTATACATCGGTGTTTCTTTTGCTGTCTCGTACACAGGGTTATTGTTATCATCTTTCTAAATTCAATATATATGCGTTAGTATACTGTATTGGTGTTTTTCTTTCTGGCTTACTTCACTCTGTATAATAGGTTCCAGTTTCATCCATCTCATTAGAACTGATTCAAATGTATTCTTTTTAATGGCTGAGCACAACCTATAAAAGAATTTCTTCCAGAAAGAAAAAAATATATATATATATATATGTATATATATATATATATATATATATATAAATAACTTCACCGTTTAGTTTCATCAAATATTTAAAGGAAAAATGATAGCACTGTGATAGGTAATTTTATGTGTGAATTAAATTGACTGGCTGTGTGGTACCCAAATTAAACATTATTTGAGTGTGTCTGTGAGGGTGTTTCTGAATGCGATCAGTGCTTGAATTAGTGAACTGAGTAAAATGAATGGCCCTTCACTCTGTGGTTGGAGGTCATTTGGTTCACTGAGACCCTGAGTGGAGCTAAGACAGAAGAAGAAGGAATCTGTGAAAGAAAGACTTTCAAATGAATCAAGGGAAAGTCATCAAGGAGATAAGACAGTTCTATATACAGATGCACATAAAAACAGATCTTTACATGACATAAAAATACAACTAAAATATGAAATTGACAGATATATAAAGTGTTTGGATCTTTTAAAATACTACTATCTCAGAAGCTGACAAATAAAGGTCAAACCAGCATTTAAGAGAAGACTGGAGAGCACTATTAAGCAAAACACTATAAGCAAAAGTGATGGAATATGCTTTCTTTTCAATGGCACACAGTTGAAGAAATAAAATTCAATAACTGATTTTATTAATATTCTTTAAGAAGAGACATTGACTGTTGATTTCTTTAATTGCTTTTTAATTACTCATGTCTATATTATAAACTTCAGAGTTTTGTTTACTAATTTCTTCTATTTACTTACACTTAATTTGCTTATCATTTTATATTTCTTATGGCTGAAGCTTAGAACATTGGTCTTTCACTTTTTTTCTAAAGTAAGTATTTCACCTTAAAAATATCCCATAAACAACAGTATGAAAGTAAAAAACAAACTGTGATGTTTTGTTTTTATTTCCATTCATTGTAAAATAATTTTATATTTCTCTTTTAACTTATCATAGGATCTCTCATTAACTAAGACAGAAGGTAAGGAATTGCATAATTTCCAAATGTTCTTGAGTTTTTAAATTTATCATTTTTATAGATTCCTCTCTGAAACTATTGTAATAAGAAAACATACAATAGAATATTGGTCTTGGGAATTTATTGATGCTAATTTTATTGCCCAATTATTGAATTTTATTTCTGCAACTGTGTGCCATTGAAAAGAAAGTGTATTCCGTCACTTTTACTTATAGTGTTTTGCTTAATAGTGCTTTCCAAATCTTCTATTCTCTTAAAGACAGGTTTTATTTTTTTCATCAACTTTTGAGATAGTAGTATTTTAACAGGTCCAAACAGTTTATAGATCTGTCAATTTCATATTTTAATTGTATCTTTATATCATGTAAAAATCTGATTTTATGTGCATCTGTATCTAGAACTGTTTTATCTCCTTGATGACTTTCCTTTGATTCATGTGAAAGCCTTTTTTAACTCTAGTATAAATTGTTGTCTTATACTCTTTTTTGTTGTTGTTGTTATAAATAGAGTTGTACACTTTCTTATTAGTGTTTTCATGATACATTCTTTCCCAAACTTTTATATTGCACTATTTCCTTTTTACTTAAAATATATTTTCCTTTGTATTGTGGATATGTAAGTATATGCAGGAAAGTTTGGCATGCTGCAGTCCATGGGGTTGAGAAGACTTGGATATGACATGGCTCCTACACAATAAATATATATATATATATATAATAACTATATATATTTATATATAATAAACTTTATAAATTTTAACAATTTTTAAATGTACAGTCAGTAACATCAATTACATTCACAATGTAGTGCACACTATCATCTCTATCTAGTTCTAAAATATTTCTATCATTAAAAAAAAACACCACCTTATGCATTATAAAGAGTTTCTCCCCATTCTCTCCCTTCCCCTAGATCCTAGCCATAAACAGTCTGTGTGTTCTGATTATACTGGATACTTCATTCAAATACAACAATATGGTGTCTGACATTTTTTGCCTTGATTCCTTCTCAGAGAGAGAGAGAGGGAGTGAGGAAGAGAAAGATTAGACAATGATAACTTTATTTACTTTTGCCCACGTGTTTATTTTTTTTTTTCTGATGCTCTTCATTTCTTTCTGTACATACAGAATTCCATGTCATATGATTTCTCTTCCATTTAAATATTTTTCTTTTAGCATTTCTTGTAGCACAGGTCTCCTAAAGGTAAATTATCTCTGGTTTCACTAGTCTGAAAAATATTTATTTTACATGTATTTGTACTTAGTTTTTACTTGGTATTTAATTTTAGATTGCTTTTTTCTTCTTTAATAATACCCCAGTATATTTTGGAAGTCATTGGTCCTATGTATGCAATGTGTCTTTTTCTCTGACATTTTTTGTTTGTTTTTTTTTCATTTTCTTTGCTTTTAACAATTTTACCCTGATATGCCTAGATGGACCTTTCTTTGTATCTTATTTCAGTTTCTCTCAACATTTTGACCAGCTAGTTTTATTTTTCATCTGTTTTAAAAAGCTTTTGGAATTATCTTTTTCTAAGTTTCTTCTCTCCTTTCCCTCAATTCTTTACTTCTAGGACTGCAACTAAGCATATGTTATATCTCCTCTCCCTAGAAATTTCGTGTGTATTTTTTTTTTTTTAATGCTGATTTCTATTTGAGTCTTAGTTGGAATAATTTTCAATGTGATGTCTTCAAAGTCAATGTTTATATAGTTTTCATCTGTCCGCAAAAATTTCAGATCTAATTGTGCATACTTACTTTTTATGAACTAAATTACTTTAAATATTTAATAAATATTTTATAGTCTTTGATCTTTTCAATTTGAACATCTGAACTACCTCTGAGGGTTTTTTTTTTCTTTTTTCCTATTGATCCAGTATTATTTTTAATATGGGTGAAATTCTAGCTTCTTTCCAAGACTCTTAATTATTCACTACATTTCAGATAATCTAAGTAGGGAATGAAGTTGGCAATTCTTATACCTTGACAAAAAGAAAAATTGATTGTGGTCAAATAAATTTTTGTACCTGTGCCTATTCTATTTCTCTTTTTGAAAATTAGTGTGGTATGTGGTCATATTGAAGTGATTAAACTATTTCACCACCCAGACATATATTTAACTATCTTCAAGTAGAGTGTTTCAGCCTTATTTAAGCACACAACTTGAGAAAGAATGTGTTACATTATGAAGAAGTTTCATTTGATAAATGTTAAATTAGGTTATTGAGAGAAACAAAAAACATAACTAAGCAAATTTTTATGTAGTTTCCAGTATTTAAATGTTGTTAAAACGACTTTTTCATTATACATTACTTCACTAAAATGACTCTGAATAGGTAAGAAGAGCAGGAGAAGGCAATGACAATCCACTCCAGTACTCTTGCCTGGAGAATCCCCATGGACGGAGGAGCCTGGTGGGCTGCAGTCCATGGGGTTGTGAAGAGTTGGAGACGACTGAACGACTTCACTTTCACTTTTCACTTTCATGCATTGGAAAAGGAAATGGCAACCCACTCCAGTGTTCTTGCCTGGAGAATCCCAGGAATGGGGGAGCCTGGTGGGCTGCCGTCTATGGGGTTGCACAGAGTCGGACACGATGAAATGCCTTAGCAGCAGCAGCAGCAGGTAAGAAGAGCAGTATACTTGAAATTAATAGGATAACTCTATAAACTATATGTTATTTTGGTAAATTAGCCATTTTTCAGGGTTATACATGATCACATAGATGCCATTATCTTTTATCTTGCCACAAAACGATTTAGATTAAATTGGGTTAATTTTAATGAAATGTATAAATAAAAATATTTATCCATCCAATTTTAAGAAAAGTCATATGCCATTTCTCCCTATTTCTGCACACTTCAAGAATATTAATTCACATGCATGTGATTTATGTGGAATGAAATGCAAATAAGAATGAATATTTGATTGCTATACTCTCTTAAGGAATATCCAATTAAAGATAAAATTGCTGGTGACTAAAAACATTATCTTGAAGCCAGAAAAAAAGAGTAAAAGATCTTAGACAGAACTGGCTTAAATTATGCCACAATATTACTCAAATTATGGGAAGAGTTTTGGTAGCATGTGTGTAGTTTTAGTAGATTTGGTTTCCAGTTCAATGCCTAAGTATCTCATGAAATCTGAACAATAACTTCAAAGAAAACATTTCCTTTAAAGAAAAAAGGAAAATAAATGTACAAATATATGTTAATTATGTCTTTTGAAAAGAATCAAGAAGCTAAAAAGATAGTGAGAGTCTAAGAACACCAACATCTAAGAAAATATGAGAATGTAGCAAGATGATCCTTGTGAAAGCAGATAGAAAGAAGCTAGGTACCAGGCATTTGTTCAAGCACTGCCTTTTGGGGCTGGAAATCTGAGGAAGGAAGAATGAATTGGAAGTAAGCAGTCTTCATCAACACTGCAGCCAACATGCTTCCTAGGTTGCCCATAAAATTTCAAATCCTGAAATGGGTAATCACATGGTAAATTACTTCCAAACAGCAACAGCTTTAACAGTGAAAAGGGCGATCAAACATAATTGAATTCATATACAATTTTTAAAATATGTTAGTGATCAACAAATTGTTTCCCATTATTAACAGTATATGTATATTTCCCTCAAAAGCTATTTTTAAAACATAAAAACATTATTTTAAAAATTCTGTATGCATGTACATTAAATGAACAAATTATTAGGTAAATACTTAAAACTATTCTTGATTATATATATTCATATACTTCAATATTCAGTCAAATCAAGCTTTAATATACATTTAGTAGTATTTTCTAAGGCTGTTTTCCCAGTGCTATCTTATTAGCAATGGCTTTTTTTTTTTTTTTTTAATAAACATCAATTGTCTTTGAAGTTGCATATTACAGTGGAAATGAAGTTAAAACATGGTCTAACTTTTCTCTTTATATGAAATTTCCCTAAGTTTATGAGTTTTTTAATTGAGAAGCCACCCTTTCTAGAGCTATCAATGCCTAGAAATCCCAGAATGAGTTCTGCTAAGGGAAAGTATTCTCATTTCTACTTATTTTTCATATTAAAACATGTAAATAAAATATAGACATGTAATAAAGCATGTAAATATAAACATGTAATAAAGCATGTAAATAAACATATAAATGAAAACAGGCAAATCTACTTATTTTTATATTAAAATATATAAGTAGTTCAAACAAAGTATTTTCACAGATAAGTTTTTTTTTTCTTTTGCCTTCAATCAGGATACTCATTTCAAAAAATTTTTTACAAGTCAAATCATTACTGCATGGTTTGACACTTTGATAGCTTTTTCAGTTTATGGTTCATCAGTGTTGAATATATATATTTATCCAATTAAGAGAAAATATTCATAAAAATTCCTACAGGTTGCAATACTCGAAATTTTGAATTTCAAATTAAACTTTGCATACCATTAGAACTCCCAACTTCTGATTTTAATTGATTCTTGTTTTTATAAGGAAATAATTGATAAATTAATACTTTAAAAATTTCCAGTTTGCAAAGTTTAAGTAGATTAATTTAAAGGACATTTTTTTTTCAAAATGTTCCATTATTATTTTTTTTTTGCATTGTCTCTGTAAAAACAGGTAATCTTATCTTCAATGTTGAAGTGTTAAGCTAGACTTACAGTAGCATTCACAATAACGTTGGATGTTTTATTTCAACAAATAAACTTCCAAAGGATCCATTTTATTCCATCTGTTGGGTAAAAAAAATAATCGCAGTATTATTAGAATTTACTGACTTTCTAGTGGAAGACTTTGAGGACACTGGCATCAAAGAATAGCAGGAGAAAAAAGATTCACTAATTCTTAAAAGTAAAATACACTCTTAATTTAGAGATTCAAGCATAAGTTTTGTTTAATGTTACTCTATAAATATTTTTCATCTGAATAAGTTTGATATATAAATACAATTTGTGTATTTAACCTGTGGCTGTATCAAAATTATGGTGGTGCAATCAACTGAATAATAAAAATTTAGTTAATGAGCCTGTTTTCCATACTCATGTTTGTTTTTAAATTGTGAGTTGACTACTTTAGTATCACATATATATGAGTTATAAATACTAGTCAATATGGTGCTTAGTCACTCAGTCATGTCTGCCTCTTTGCAACCCCATGGACAGAGGAGCCTGATGGGCTACTGTCCTTAGGGATTCTCCTGGTAAGAATACTGGAGTGGGTTGTCATGGAATCTTCCCATTCCAGGATCAAACCTAGGTCTCTGGCACTGCAGACGTATTCTTTACCGCCTGAACCACCACTCGGTGATAAAATATTTACGTATTGAGATGCAGCAGAAAACAAGAAAACAAAATAAAATAGATTATATTTTACTGAAAAAAATATTTTTTTTAAATTTTATTTTATTTTTAAACTTTACATAATTGTATTAGTTTTGCCAAATATCAAAATGAATCCTCCACAGGTATACATGTGTTCCCCATCCTGAACCCTCCTCCCTCCTCCCTCCCCATACCATCCCTCTGGGTCATCCCAGTGCACTAGCCCCAAGCATCCAGTATCGTGCATCAAACCTGGACTGGCAACTCGTTTCTTACATATTTTACATGTTTCAATGCCATTCTCCCAAATCTTCCCACCCTCTCCCTCTCCCACAGAGTCCATAAGACTGTTCTATACATCAGTGTCTCTTTTGCTGTAAAATATTTTTAACAAGGAAGTAAAGTGTCAGTTTCCTATTTTGTCCCTTCTGATTATACTGGATATGAAAACTCCAGTACTCTTGCCTGGAAAATCCCATGGATGGAGGAGCCTGGTAGGCTATAGTCCATGGGGTTGCAAAGAGTCGGATACAACTGAGCAACTTCAATTTCAAACTTTCTTTCAAAGTGTCAGTTTCCTTATTTAGTCCCCTCTGATTATACTGGATATGAAAACCAAAAATCTGAGCCTGATGTAATACACTCAGTAAATTGAAGAATGTCCCCGGAGCAAAATCCATCAGGCATCAGCTCATTAAACAGCAAGGCCTCTGAGTTGCTGGTTCTGGGAGATGTTTAATGGCTGAACATAGGAGAGTTAAATGGGCCCAAACAGGAAAAGAAATATTTTCAGGAAATTATTCTTTTCACAAATTGGGGGAAAATTTCTCCTCCTTCGTCTGGAGGGTATGGAGAATTCAGAGCCATTCGCAATGCTACAAGCAACAATGCAAAGACAGATTTATTAAGATGAAGAGAGAGTTCTGTAATTCTATTAAAGTTGGCATTCAGAAGTTCAAAGGAAATATTGAAGGGAAGCCAAACTTTGTACAGAAATTATCTGATAGAGACTCAGTCCACAAAGACTCCTTCAAAATGATTTGCAGATGTTTTTACAGGCAAAGAACTCTGCATTTAGCAAAGAAGCCTGACAACAAGAATCTTGCATCCCAGAAAGGAATACCTTGGCAGGTACAGAGCTAAAGTGCAAATCTGGTGGAGGAATGACTTAAACTAAACTTGAAGCATCCCCTCAAACAAGTTTACACTCAAGATTTTCTGTACATCAGTATCACCTGAGAAATTGTTGAATCATGACAAACAAACCTTACCCAACCCAGTTACAATACCTAAATGCTGCTAATGGACTACTAATTGCAGTGACTAAAGTAGCTAGAATTTCTCACTAAATTATTATTTTACAGTAAATCTGGATCATTGTAGAAGACAACAGTTTATATTCATTACAACTCAATGCATATGACTGATAAATCCCTGAAAACAGAAACAACAAGAACACATCTATAATCTAATAAAATGGGATTTATCAACTGCTTCATCCTGAACACCACACCCTATGTGCAACCATTCTGTGTGGTGTCTAAGGTTGTCCTGGGTGATTTGAGGGAGGGTTTTGGGGAGGCAAAGTGTGTTCTGGGTTGAATGCTCTCAGAAGCTGGGATAATTTGATGTTTGACTTTTATCACTTTATCTTAAAAGTTAAAGCAATAAAAGTACTAAATGTGCAATTTGTGTGAGAAGCCACTCAGTGAGCAAGAGAAAACCATACTGGGTTATTTTCCTGGTGACACCTTGTCCTTTTCTTTGGTTTATGTTTGGAAATGAAGTCATATTGTTTTTTAATGTGTCCAAATATTTTTGACATTCTGTGAATTTTTTGCTGTGCTCAGTAAAGACTATGGAACATTAAGATGTCAGTTTCTATGGGCTTTTATCTTTAAATACTTATATAATAAAATAAAATTGACTATTACCTTTTAGTCTATGTTTGTTCATCTTCAAGAAATTTTATATGTGTCTAAAAAGTTTAAGACTAAAAAAATATAGTTTCTAGGGTCTATACACATAAACTGGGGTAGAAAGACAGAGTTTCTAATATAGAACATTGATAAATAAGAAAACAGATACAACATATGACATTACTTTCTCCTTTCATTAAAAAAATATCTTAAATGAAACTGTATAAACTTCTAGTGGCTGTGTGTGTGTAGGTGCATTAGGGTGTTGGTGTAAGTGTATTTGCATATCAAAGAGGAAATGTTTGATCTTTATTATTAAAATACTGAAATAATCTTCTGGTTACAGGGGACTAGAATTTCTAATACAAGTTCAGAAGGGGAAATACTAATTTATAATTACATCTAGGGTTGACGTCATGAAAAGAAACTGGTTTAAAGAGACAAATGAAATAATGCAGATATTACAAATGAGACTGCAGATATTGCAGATGAGACCAAATGCAGATATTACTGGTGAGACTGGTGTCAAAAATTGTATTCTTCATGTATTTTAGGGATTCTTTTCCTGGGAAGTTAAGTTTCCTTTCTTTTTTGTCTTCTTCTTCTTCTTCTTCTTTTTTTTTTTATATCATGAGGATACTGAAATGGGAATCCAAGTTCTTGTTTG
Organism: Bos javanicus; assembly: GCF_032452875.1. Lineage (NCBI taxonomy): Eukaryota > Metazoa > Chordata > Mammalia > Artiodactyla > Bovidae > Bos > Bos javanicus. The sequence goes on along the minus strand of NC_083876.1, from coordinate 5,332,464 downwards.
CACACCTGAAGAATGAACTTCACAGACACACCTACACTCATGATAGTAAGCAAATAGGGTTTATTTTAGAGGAAAGGAGAGTATGAAACTCTCATTATAAACACCAAGAGGGGATAGAGAGTCCCTGACAAGGCAGAACTTACAGCAGTTTATATCCTTACTAGTATTGATCTGCAAACTTTTGGTTGGCTCCAGTCCTTAAAATACATCATTTATAACAAATCACTTTAAAGGTTACAATGTTTAACTTAACATCTTTATGGCTTCTCTTAATCCAATTAAGTCACCACACTTTCTCATGTCCTCTGGCCATTTTAGAATGGATCAGATATATGGGCTAAACATTAATAATCATCAGGGTTTTTTTTGTTTGTTTGTTTGTTTTCCCCCTCAGGCATACGGAACAGAAGTTAATTACTGCCCTTCCCTGGATCTGAGTGCTGATAATTTGTCAGACCAAGTACACATTCCAGGAATTCAGGGTATAGCTTTAAGTTAGTGGAGCAAGATGTTTATTGAAAACAAGACCAAGGTCTCAGAGTCCTGCACTGACTGACTAAGAATTTCTACCTCAAAATCACTCAACCCCAAAGAGCAACAGAAATAAGCATACATAAAATAATGTGAGAAAAGTAGTTGCCTATGATTTAGGGAAAATATCATTTAGATGGCAAAACAGAGAAAGAAGAAAGCAATGTATTCTTCAAACAGAAAGTTTAGCATAAAAGGATAGGATAATGTGAAAAATAATTCTGTATAAAGAATGCTACAAGAATTTTTAACAAAAAGCATCAAAAATTAAATATTGAATGGTAGACAATAAGAATGTTCCCATGTTCTGGCAAAAATATCATTTAAAAAAACCCCAAAACCCTCAGTATAAACATTCTCAGATTAACATCAAAGGATGTCAAAGTCAGATAAGCATTTGTGGTATTTCTACACTAGCAGTTGTAGTGTGAATTCCATAGTAATAATAATAGACTAGGTGGCTTTCCAGGTGCTACTAATGATAAAAAAGCTGCCTGCCAACACAGGAGATAGAAATCCAGGTTCAGTCCCTAGATTGGGAAGATCCCCTGAAGCAGGGCATGGAAACCTGCTCCAGTATTCTTACATGCAGAATCCCATGGACGGAGGAGCCTGACTGTCTACGATCCAGAGGATCACAAAGAATCAGACATGACTGAGGCAGCTTAGTATGCACAATAGTAGACTAGGTCACTCTTCCAATGGAGATGTTGAGGCAACAGTCCAGAGGAAGCATGATGAACCTTAAATTCAAGGAAGGAGCAGTGGGAAAAAATATGGGACAGAAGAGAAATGTAAAAGATGTGAAGTCAACATGCTTTGTGTGCTGCCTGAGAGAGGGTAAGAGAGAGTTGACTCTTTAGTTTTTGATTTGCTTGCCAAGGGAGAAAAATATCCTTGACTAAGACTGGAGATGTGGAAGACAGAGCAGGATAATGAACTGAATAAATGATCAGAACTTTTTCAAGAGAGAACTCAGTGGAAATGTAATTTGAGAATTACCCAGAGATTCAAATGGTAGCTATAGGAAATATACAACTCTGAATGGAGGGAAGCAGAGAGTTAGTACAAGATGAAAGTTACCAAGGTTAAAGTAGAAGGCAGAAGAAGGGTAGTAAACATAAATGATGAAGCACAGGTGGTGTCTCAGACGTTTGGCGTGTTCTGAAGAACCATAGAGGGAGATAGCAGGAGCAGAGAAGGGTCCACAGATTGAAACAGATCAGACAGCACTTGTGGTGAGACTGCTCAGAGCTCCCTGGATGTAGTCACTGAAAGATCATTTCACATCTTTACCAGAATATTTTAGTGGAATATAGAAGTGAAAACCAGATTGCAGTGGGTGGAAAGAGCAAATATGATGTGAGGAACATAAGAGAGGAAATATGCTCTCTTATATTGGAAAAAAAGCAGTTAAACATACAGAACAAACTTATTCTCTGCAAAAGAAAATTAAGGTGACACAGTGAAGAAAACTGATGTTTATAGAACAGTCTTTTGGACTCTGTGGGAGAGGGAGAAGGTGGGATGATTTGGGAGAATGGCATTGAAACATGTATAATATCATATATGAAACGAGTCGCCAGTCCAGGTTCGATGCACGATACTGGATGCTTGGGGCTGGTGCACGGGGACGACCCAGAGGGATGGTACAGGGAGGGAGGAGGGAGGAGGGTTCAGGATGGGGAACACGTGTATACCTGTTGCAGATTCATGTTGATATATGGCAAAACCAATACAATATTGTAAAGTTAAAAAAAAAAGAAACAAACAAAAAAGAATGTGTCTTTTAATTTTTAATACAATAAAGATTTTTATGTGTTGCTCATCAGTGATTAAGTAAATTTATTGACTAGCTAATATTTGTTAGGTACTTTATAAAATTGACATCATACTATATATGATATTGTTATGTAACATTTTATCCTTTACATTGAAGACTATCATCCTATGTGATTAAATGAGTTTTGGAGATAGCTAGAAGTATACAGAGATACAATTGTTAAGTGTTATTGTTTATGATCAACTTGTATAGATATTTTATATGCTTATGTTTCCTTGAATTTAAATATTATTAATAACATTTGACTAGCATATTTGCACATGTACTTCAGTACACAATTAAAAATAGTAATTTTTTGAAAAATGCACAAGTTTTTTTCCCCAAAATACTACAGAGCCCTGATCATCATTTTATGCTAGAATATTCCACAGTGTCTATAAGGCTTTCTGATCTGCCTTAATCCCCTAAGTCTTAATGCCATGTTGCCAAGTCCTGCAACTCCTTACCTTGTAGCCTGCTGCTGCTAAGTCGCTTCAGTCGTGTCCAACTCTGTGCGACCCTATAGACAGCAGCCCACCAGGCTCCCCTGTCCCTGGGATTCTCCAGGCAAGAACACTGGAGTGGGTTGCCATTTCCTTCTCCAACCTTGTAGCCTAAAGAACACTTAATAACTTTTGGTCCCTACTAAAAATAGCATTTGGTAAAAATACTAACTGTACACTATATATATATATATATATATATATATATATATTTCCCTTACTATATTCAGGAGAAATCTTAACAGAGCTCTGGGTCCTCAAAAATTTCATTGAAGAAGCAAGCTATTGCATTTTTGTAGGATTTTGTCCCATGTTTTGACACTTATGTGCTGCCCAGGCACCTAGCTTGTCTGTTAACCCCTGTACTTCAGGACTTGTCAACATAAGGCTTTCACTTCAGTGGGTTATCCTGTTGCAGGATCAGTTCATCAAGTACTCTAGACCAAAGGCATAGCAGAAGATAAAAATTTATGCATATTGAATATAGTTTAATTCTATTTTATTTTCACTATTAAAGGATTCCATTGTCTTTTGGCTTTCAAAAGCTGATATGAACTATAATTGTATTCATATTTATTTTCTATCTCTTTACCTTATAGCATCTTTTTTCCCCTTTACCTTTGAAATTTTACAATACCATACTTGTATACCTAAATTTAGTGCTTCTTCAATCTTAGGATTCAAATCATCCATTCTGAAAAATTATCAGCCATAATCACTTTAAACATTTTCCAGCCCCCATTTTTTTTCTATTGTGTCTTAATGGAGCTAATTATGGATTAATGTAGGACTTTCCCACTCTGCCCTCTACTAGCCATCCTTTTACCTTCTGAAACACATTTTAATAATTTCACATGATAACAGTTATCATTATTGTACACTTAATATGTGCCAGGAATTTTGAAAGTACTTTATATTTTAACTCCTAAAAATCATATTGGCATCTAAAAAATATAGATTAAAGAACTTGCTGTTAGTTACATGTTAGCTCTTGTGTCACATTTGGGTGATTTCTTCCTCTCAGCTCTGCACAATTTAGCCAATCAATTTTTAATATTTAATTAATTATTAGACAGCTTTTAAATAAATATTTTTGTTTTGATCCTCCCAAATCATGATTTTTTTTTTCAAATCAACTATTCTTGCTTTACCATCTCTATCTTTTAATTTATCTTTTTGAGTATGTTAATATACATATTTTAAAATACACCTCCCCTCCCAGGCTTCCCAGGTGGTTCAGTGATAGAGAATCTACCTTCAACATAGAAGATGCAGGTTTGATCCCTGTGTCAAAAAGATTCCCTAGAAAAGTAAATGGCAATCCACTCCTTTAATTATTGCTGGAAAATTTCCATGGAGAGACGAGTCTGGCAGGCTACAGTCTATCGGGTCCCAAGAGTCAGACATGGTTTAATGACTGAGCACAAAAAGTATCTCCCATGTTATTATAGGATTTGTTATTGGGCATCAAATCTCATTTTCATTTTATCTACTGGTTGATACAAGCTGATTGAAACCTGGACTCTGTTTCCTCTTGTGCTTTGTAGCTTAGATGGTTAAGTAATTTTTAACAGATTTTCTAATAGTCTTGCCCTCTGACTTAGCTACTTGTGTAGCTTCACATGCTATACAAATAGGGGAAGTTTTGAGTTTCCCTTGCCTGAAATGCAACTCTCTTATGACAGTGTATATTTTAACTAGTTATTAGTTTGTCATTTCATGTCAGTAACATTTTTTTTACCACACACACGGACCCAGCATGAACTGGCTACTTCCTTGACATATCACTAGGACAAGGGCTGAAATTATTGTAGACTCTCTGCCATTCTCTGAAGTTTCAGCTCCAAACAGAAGAGCAAAATTTGACTCAGCACTTGCCATTTTATTAGATTAACCATAGTCTTTCTCACAAGAAGTAAGCTTTGTGGCTTCATTTTTGTCTCTATAATGCCATCTTTTTCTTTATTTCTAGAATGTTGAAATCTCCTTTGTTCCTGTAGAGCTTATATATATATTTAAAATACCCCACTGTACTTTTTCTATGCATTAAACGTGTTTAGAGTGAGGATAAGATGGGATAAGGTCTCTTTTTCACAGAAGATTGACCTCTGGAATGGGATAGTGGAAAGATAGTTTAATCATATCATCTTGGTTCACAGCTCAGGGAAATCTACCTACATACATGCAGACCTACATTGTAGAAATGTAAGAAGACTCACTGGCAAGTCCTTTAACCAGAAAATCCTGTAATTTCTCACTGCAGTTCTCACTCTATGGACTGGAAGAGCACTTCAGTCAGTTATAATTTTGGTACCTCTTTCAGGGAAAGAATGAGATGAATAGCTCCATTTTAAGAATGACTGTCTCCTCAAAGAGACCATTGTTTGGCCCACCATGCTCTTCTTTCCATCCTTTCTATAAACGGCTGAGTGAACATTATGGAGAACTTGGTGTTGATGAAGTGGGATAGTTCAGCCTACACGTAAAGGAATAAAATCAGAATTGAAAGAAGAAACATTAAAAGAGATGCCACAAAAATAAAATAGTCATTAAAACTATTATAAACAATGACATGCCAAAAATTGGATGGATCCCTCAAAAGATATATCCCACCAAGACTGAACCATGAGTTCATGAATATAATGCCAAAAGCATAGTCAATAAAAGCAAAATCAGATGAGTGGGACTATATTTGAGTAAAAAGCATCTGTACAATGACAGCAAAATTAATAATAATAAAAAAAAAAGAAAACAATCAGCAGAGTGTAAAGGCCACCTATGAGATGGATGAAAACATTTGCAAGCCATGTATATAAGAGGTTAATTTCCAAAATATATAAGGAATTCCTACAGTTCAGTAGCCAAAAAAATAATAACCCAATTCAAAATGTGCTAAATATTTCACTTCAATTGGTGACAGCAGCCATGAAATTAAAACATGTTTGTTCCTTGGAATGAAAGTTATGACCAATCTAGACAGCATATTAAAAAGCAGAGGCATTACTTTGCCAAAAAAGGTCTGTCTAGTCAAAGTCATGGTTTTTCCAGTAGTCATGTATGGATGTGCGAGTTGGACTATAAAGAAAGCTGAGCGCTGAAGAATTGATGCTTTTGAACTGAGGTGTTGGAGAAAACTCTTGAGAGTCCATTGGACTGCAAAGAGATTCAACTAGTCCATCATAAAGGAGATCAGTTCTGGGTGTTCATTGGAGGGACTGATGCTGAAGCTGAAGCTACAATACTGATGCAAAGAGCTGACTCACTTGAAAAGACTCTGATTCTGGGAAAGATTTAAGGCAGGAGGAGAAGGGGAAAACAGAGGATGAGATGGTTGGAATGGCATCACCGACTCAATGGACATAAGTTTGAGTAAACTCTGGGAGTTGATGATGGACAGGGAGGCCTGGCATGCTGTAGTCCATGGGGTCGCAAAAAGTCAGACATGACTGAGTGACTGAACTAAACTGAAAGATTTCAATAAACATTTCTTAAAGCAGGATATATAAATGTTGATGATAAATAAAAATATATTCTATGTTACTAATCATCAAGGAAACACAAATCACAACCCTAGTGAGTTACCACCTCACACCTGACAAGATGGATCTTATAAAAAAAAAGATGACTGTTGGGAAGAGTGTGTGAAAATTACAATTGCTTACTGTTGGAGACAATGCAAATAATTAAACTTTTACTGAAAACAAGATGGAGAGTCCCCCAAAAGTTAATAGTAGAATTACCATATGATCTAGCAATTGTACTCTGAGTATTTATTTGAAAAAATTTCAAAGAATATATTGGACATGCAGAGTAGTTCCTTAGTAAGTAATGTTTTAAATAATTTCAAGAATAAAAACTCATGTTAGAAAGGGTAACATTGTGCAATGAAAAATACTTCAGATCATAAGTCAATCTTCAAAACCACTGCTAGTAATTTAGAGATGACATAAAGGAAATCAGTATAACTTAAAAGTAATTATAAATCTTTGGAAAATGCATTTGGTCATGTTTGGGGGATGTAACATATTTCTGCTTCCAAGAATCCTCAGTGGGTACTGAAGGTTTCCAGCTTATATTAGAGATTTATAGCTTATTAACAGCTCATTAAAAATACAATATTGTAAAGTAATTAACCTCCAATTAAAATAAATAAATTTATATTAAAATGATGTTTAATGGTGCAAATGAAATATATTTTGCACAGTAAAATATATTTTACTTTGTAAAAGGCATTGAAATTTGAGCCAGTTTCAGCATTTCAGGAAGGATAAATATCTTTGCCTTGCTATAATGAAACACACACACACATACATGGTTAAAATAACAACAATCAGTTCAGTTCAGTTCATTTCAGTCACTCAGTCGTGTCCAACTCTTTGCCACCCCATGAATTGCAGGACGCCAGGCCTCCCTGTCCATCACCAACTCCCAGAGTTCACTCAGACTCATGTCCATCGAGTCAGTGATGCCATCCAGCCATCTCATCCTCTGTCGTCCCCTTCTCCTCCTGCCCCCAATCCCTCCCAGCATCAGAGTCTTTTCCAATGAGTCAACTCTTTGCATGAGGTGGCCAAAGTACTGGAGTTTCAGCTTTAGCATCATTCCTTCCAAAGAAATCCTAGGGCTGATCTCCTTTAGAATGGACTGGTTGGATCTCCTTGGAGTCCAAGGGACTCTCAAGACTCTTCTCCAACACCTCAATTCAAAACCATCAATTCTTCGGTGCTCAGTTTTCTTCACAGTCCAATTCTCACATTCGTACATGACTACTGGAAAAACCATAGCCTTGACTAGATAGACCTTTGTTGGCAAAGTAATATCTCTGCTTTTGAATATGCTACCTAAGTTGGTCATAACTTTCCTTCCAAGGAGTAAGTGTCTTTTAATTTCATGGTTACAATCACCATCTGCAGTTATTTTTTACATTATCTGTCAACCTTCAATTCCTTTCAAAACATGCACTCCACTCATTCTAGTCTCCTAATTATAAAATCATTTCAAAATGTTGGAGATTTCTTGGAATTATTTGTCAATTGTTGTTGTTAAGCCACCCAGTCATGCCATAATTTTTGTGACCCCATAGGCTGCATCATTGGAGAAGGTGATGGCACCCCACTCTTGCCTGGAAAATCCCATGGATGGAGGAGCTTGGTGGGCTGCAGTCCATGGGGTCACTAAGAGTTGGACATGACTGAGTGACTTCACTTTCACTTTTCACTTTCATGTATTGGAGAAGGAAATGCAACCCACTCCAGTGTTCTTGCCTGGAGAATTCCAGGGACGGGGGAGCCTGGGGGGCTGCTGTCTATGGGGTCACACAGAGTCGGACATGACTGAAGCGACTTAGCAGTAGTAGGCTGCAGCATGCCTGGCATCCTTGTCCTTCATCATCTCCCAGAGTTCACCAAGTTCATGTTCATTGCACTAATGATGCTGTCCAGCCATCTCATCCTCTGATGCTCTCTTCTCCTTTTGCCCTCAGTCTTTCCCAGCATCAGGGGCTTTTCCAATGAAGCCTCTATTCTCATTAGGTAACCAAAATACTGGAGTTTCAGCATCAGTCCTTGTGGTGAATATTCAGGGTTGATCTCCCTTAAGATTCACTGGTTTGATCTCCTTGCTGTCCAAGGGACTATCTTCACCAGCTCCACATTTCAAAGGCATTAATTCTTTGGCATTCTTTCTTCTTTATGGTCTAGCTCTCACAACCATATGTGACCCCTGGGAAGACCATAGCCTTGACTCTGTGGACATTTCCAGCAGAGTAATGTCTCTGCTTCTCAACACATTGTCTAGATTTGTCATTTTTTCCTTCCAAGAAACAATTGTCATCTGATTTCATGGTTGCAGTCACCGTCCACAATGTTTTCGGAGCCCAGGAAGAGGAAATCTGTCACTGCTTCCACCTTTTCCCCTTCAATTTGCCATGAAGAAATGGGACTGGATGTCATGTTCTTAGTCCTTTTTTTTTTTTTTTTTAATATTTAGTTTTAAGTTGGCTCTTTCACTCTCTTACTTCACATTCATCTAGCGGCTCTTTAGTTCCTCTTCATTTTCTGCTATTAGAGTAATATCATACACATATCTAAGTTTGTTGATGTTTACCCTCCCAAATCTTCATTCTGGTTTGTAATTCATCCAGCCTGGCATTTCTGATGATGTGCTTAGCCTATAAGAAACAAACAGGGTGACAGCAGCCAGCCCTCTCTTACTCTTTTCTCGATCTTGAACCGATCAGTTTTTTCCCATATAGAGTTCAAACTGTTGTTTTTTGAGCATCACCCATGTTTCTCAGCAGACAGGTAAGATGGTCTGGCATTCCCACCTCTCTAAGAGCTTTCCACAGCTTGTCATGATTCACAGAGTCAAAGGCTTTAAAGTAGTCGGTGAAACAAAGATAGATGCTTTTGTGAAATGTCCTTGCTTTCTCTACAATCCAGTGAATGTTGGAAATTTGATCTCAAGTTCCTCTTCCTTTTCTAAATCCAACTTGAACACCTTGAAGCTCTTGTTTTTCATAATGCTGAAGCCTAGCATGAATGATTTTAAGCATGACCTTACTAGCATGAGGGATGAGTGCAATTGTTCAATGGTTAGCATATTCTTAGTAAAGAATCTGCCTGCAACATGAGAGACCTGGGTTCGATCCCTGGGTTGGGAAGATCCCCTAGAGAAGGGAATGGCAACCCTCTCCAGTAGTCTTGCCTGGAGAATCCCATGGACAGAGGAGCCTGGCAGGCTTCAGTTCACGTGGTCACAAAGAGTAGGACACGACTATGTGACTACCACTTAGCATATTCTTTGGTACTACATTTCTTGGGAATTAGGATGAAGATTGACATTAATAGTCCTTGGTCATTGCTGGGGCTTCTAGATTTGCTGATATAATGAATGCAAAACCTTGGTTAGGAGTTTAAATAGTTCTGCTGGAATTAATTGAATTCACTACCTTTATTAACAACAATGCTCTTAAGGCCCAATTGACTTTGCACTCCAAAATGTATGTCTCTGGGTGAATAACCACAACATTGTAGTAATCCAATTCATTAAGATAGTTTTATACAGTTCTTCTATGTTCTTTCCATCTCTTTTTGATATCTTCAGCATCTACCATGTCTCTACCATTTTTATCCTTTATTGTGCCCATCTTGGGTGGAAAGCTCCCTTGATGTTTCCAAATTTCTGGAAGAAATTTCTAGTCTTTCCCTCTTTGTTGTTTTCTTTTATTATTGAGCCTTGTTCATTAAAGAAGGTTTTCTTGTCTCTTCTAGCTATTTTTTGGTACTATGTATTTAATTGGATATACCTTTCCCACTCTCCCTTGCTTTTAATTTCTCTTCATTCTTCCACTATCTATAAAGTCTCCTCAGATAACCATTTGCCTTCTTACTTTTATTTTTATTTGGGATGATTTTATGTGCTTCCTCCTATAAAATATTGTGTACCTCTGTCCATAGTTCTTCGGGCACACCATTAAATAGATCTAGCCCCTTGAATCTATTTGTTACCTCTACTGCAAATTCATATGGCATTTGATTTAAGTCATATTTGTCAATAGGTAAAGCCAAATCACTTCTTATGAGTACATATTAAATGAAGATATGTTAAAGTTTTTGTTTTAATAAATAAAAATGATTGCATAGTTTAAAAAATGTCCATATCTATGCTTTGAATGTGATTTAACTTCATAGCATTAAATGGCAGTCTTAGGCTAGAGGTGGGCTTCCCAGGTGGCTAAATGATAAAGAATCCCCTGCCAATGCAGGAGACACAGTTTTAATCCCTGGGTTGGGAAGATCCCTTGGACAAGGAAATGGCAATCCACTCTGTTATTCTTGCCTGGGAAATCCCATGGACAGAGGAGCCTGGCAGGCTACACTCCGTGGGGTCATAAAAGAGTTAGAGGTGATTTAGCAACAACAACATGGCTGCCTTCATGCTAAAACAATAGGATGCAGTGGTTGCAAAACATACTATTTGGACCATAAGGCCTAAAATATTTACTGTTTGGCCTTTACTATTTTGCTGAACCCTGATTAACTAAGATAGTGTTATATTTATCTTGATTTGTGCCATTCAACTTATAAAAGAGTATATTGATGAAGGGAATATTTGTTCGGTTGGAAAGCCCCCAAATTTGGACACCTTTAAATTTTGACACCTTTATAACTGTTTCTATGAATAAATTAAAAAAAAAAAAAAAGTTGACTGCAACAGTCTTGCATAAGTCTTTTTGAAGGAGCTAACCATTACCTCCCTTACCCCTAACATGGTTTGGCCTCAGGCAAAAAAACAGGGAGGAAATGCTGGCCTATCATTGGCAGAAAATTGAATTAAAGACTTACTGAGCATGGCCAGAGAAAGACCCAGTTTTCCCAACAACCAGTCCGTCTTATCATGAAGCCTCCACAAGCTTCTTACCCTCATACATCCAAAGGCAGACAGACTGAAAACAACAATCTTAGAAAACTAACCAAAGTGATCACAAGTATCACAGCCTTGTCTAACTCAATGGAACTATGAGCCATGCTGTGTAGGATCACCCAAGACAGACAGGTCATGGTGAACAGTTCAGACAAAACATGGTCCACTGGAGAATGGAATGGGAAACCACTTCATTATATTTGCCTTGAGAACCCCATGAACAGTATAATAAGGAAAAAAGATATGACACTGAAAGATGAACTCCACAGTTAGTATATGCCCAATACGCTACTGGAAAAGAGCAGACAAATGGATCCAGAAGGAATGAAGAGGCTGAGCCAAAGTGAAAGCAACACCCAGTTGTGAATGTGTCTGGTGGTGGAAGTAAAGTACTATGCTGTAAGAACAATATTGCATAGAAACCTGGAATGTTAAGTCTGTGAATCAAGAAAAAGTGGAAGTGGTCAAACAGGAGATGGAAAGAATGAACATCAACATTTTAGGAATCAGTTAACTAAAATGGAATGGAATGGGGGAATTTAATTCAGATGATCATTATAACTACCACTGTGGGCAAGAATCCCTTAGAAGAATTGGAGTAAACATCATAGTTTAAAAAAAGAGTCTGAAATGTAGAACTTGGGTGAAATCTCAAAAGTGGCAGAATGATCAAAGTAAACCATTCAAAATCACAGTAATCAAAGTCTATGACACAACCACTAATGCCAAAGAATTTGAAGTTGAATAATTTGTGAAGAACTACAAGACCTTCTACAATTAAAAAAAAAAAAAAAGATACTTTTCATCAGGGGACTGGAATGCAAAAGTAGGATGTCAAGAGATAGCTGGAATAGCAGGCAAGTTTTGCTTTGAAGTACAAAATGAAGCAGAGTTTTGCAAAGACTAGCAGAGTTTTGCAAAGACTAGAAGAGTTTTTCAAGAACACACTGGTCATAGCAAACACTGTCTTCCAACAACATAAGAGAAGACTCTACACATGGACATCACCAAATGGTCAATACGGAACACAGATTGATTATATTTTTTTCAGCTGCAGATGGAGAAGCTCTCTACAATTATCAAAAACAAGACTGGCTCAGATCATGAACTCCTTATTCCCACATTCAAACTTAAATTAAAGAACATAGAGGAAACCACTAGGCCATTCAGGTACAACCTAAATCAAATCCCTTATGATTATACAGAGGAAGTGAAAAAAAAAAAAAAAAGAAACAGAAAAGAAGGGATTAGATTTGATAGACAGGATATCGAACGGACTATGGACAGAGGATTATAACACTGTACAGGAGGTGGTAATCAAAATCATTGTCGAGAAAAAGAAATGCAAAAAGGCAAATGGTTGTCTGAGGAGGCCTTACAAATAGCTGAGAAAAGAGGAGAAGGAAAAGACAAAGGAGAGAAGGAAAGATATATCCATCTGAATGCTGAGTTTCAAAGAGTAACAAGGTGAGATAAGAAACATTCCTCAGTGATCAAGGCAAAGATTTAGAGGAAAACAACAGAATGGAAAAGACTAGAGATCCCTTCAAGAAAATTAGTGATACCAAGAAAACATTTCATGCAAAGATTGGTGGGCACAATAAAGGACAGAGATGATATGGACCTAACAGAAGCAGAAGATATTAAGAAGAGGTGGCAAGCATACACAGAAGAACTATAGAAAAAAGATCTGCATGACCCATATAACCACAATGATGTGATCACCTAGAGGCAGACATCTTGAAGTTTGAAGTTAAGTGGTCCTTAGGAAGCACCACTAGGAACAAAGCTAGTGGAGGAGGTGAAATCCCAGTTGAGCTATTTCAAATCCTGAAAGATGATGCTGTTAAAGTGCTGCACTCAATATGCCAGCAAATTTGAAAAACTCAGCAGTGGACACAGGATGGAAATGGTCTGTTTTCATTCCAATCCTAAAGAAAGGCAATGCCAAAGAATGTTTAAAGTAGAATACCAAACCACTACCCCATTCAGGTATGACCTAAATCAAATCCCTGATGACTATACAGTGGAAGTAAAAAATAGATTTAAGGGACTAGATCTGACAGACAGAGTGCCTGAAGAACTATGGACAAAGGTTCATGGCATTGTACAGGAAATAGGTATCAAGACCATCCCCAAGAAAAAGAAATGCAAGAAAAGCAAAATGGCTGTCTGAGGAAGCCTTACAAATAGCTGTGAAATGAAGGTAAGTGAAAAGCAAAGGAGAAAAGGAAAGATATACCCATTTGAATGCAGAGTTCCAAAGAATAGCAAGAAAAGATAAGAAAGACTTCCTCAGTGATAAATGCAGAAAAATTGAGGAAAACAATAGAATGGGAAAGACTAGAGATCTCTTCAAGAAAATTAGAGACACCAAGGGAACATTTTATGCAAAGATGAGCTCAATAAAGGACATAAACTGTAGGGACCTAAAAGAAGCAGAAGATATTAAGAAGAGGTAGCAAGAATACATAGAAGAACTGTAAAAACAAACAAACAAACAAACAAACTTCATGGCCCACATAATCACAATGGTGTGATCACTCACCTAGAGCCAGACATCCTGGAATATGAAGTCAAGTGGGCCTTAGAAAACATCACTATGAACAAACCTAGTGGAGGTGATGGAATTCCAGTTGAGCTATCTCAAATCCTAAAAGATGATGCTGTGAAAGTGCTGCACTCAATATTCCAGCAAATTTGGAAAACTCAGCAGTGGCCACAGGTCTGGAAAAGGTCAGTTTTCATTCCAATTCCAAAGAAAGGCAATGCCAAAGAATGCTCAAACTACCGCACAATTGCACTCGTCTCACACGCTAGTAAAGTAATGCTCAAAATTCTCCAAGTCAGGCGTCAGCAATATGTGAACTGTGAACTTCCAGATCTTCCAGATGATTTTAGAAAAAGCAGAGGAATCAAAGACCAAATTGCCAACATCCACTGGATCATGGAAAAACAAGAGAGTTCCAGAAAAACATCTATTTCTGCTTTATTGACTATGCCAAAGCGTTTGACTCTGTGGATCACAATAAACTGTGGAAAATTCTGAAAGAGATGGGAATACTAGACCACCTGACCTGCCTCTTGAGAAACCTTTATGCAGGTCAGGAAGCAACAGTTAGAACTGGACCTGGAACAACAGACTGGTTCCAAATAGGAAAAGGAGTATGTCCAGGCTGTATATTGTCACCCTGCTTATTTAACTTATATGCAGAATACATCATGAGAAACCCTGGGCTGGAGGAAAGACATGCTGGAATCAAGAATGCCAGGAGAAATATCAATAACCTTAGATATGCAGGTGACACCACCCTTATGGCAGAAAGTGAAGAAGAATTAAAGAGCCTCTTGATGAAAGTGAAAGAGGAGAGTGAAAAGGTTGGCTTAAACCTCAACATTCAGAAAACTAAGATCATGGTATGTGGTCCCATCACTTCATGGGAAATAAATGGGGAAACAGTGGAAACAGTGGCTGACTTTATTTTGGAGGGCTCCAAAATCACTGCAGATGGTGACTGCAGCCATGAAATTAAGAGAGGCTTACTCCTTGGAAGGAAAGTTATGATCAACCCAGACAGCATATTAAAAAGCAGAGACATTACTTTGTCAACAAAGTTCTGTCTACTCACGGCTATGGTTTTTCCAGTAGTCATGTATGGATGTGAGAGTTGGACTATAAAGAAAGCTGAGTGCCAAATAATTTATGCTTTTAAAGTGTGGTGTTGGAGAAGACTCTTGGAGTCCTTGGACTGCAAGGAGATCCAACCAGTCCATCCTAAGGCAGATCAGTCCTGGGTGTTCATTGGAAAGACTGATGTTGAAGCTGAAATTCCAATACTTTGGCTACCTGATGTGAATAATTGACTTATTTAGAAAGACCCTGATGCTGGAAAGATTGAGGGCAGGAGGAGAAGGAGACAACCGAGGATCAGATGATTGGATGACATCACCGACTCAATGGACATGTGTTTAGGTGGTCTCCGGGAGTTGGTGATGGACAGGGAGGCCTGGCATGCTGCTGTTCATGAGTTTGTGAAGAATTGGACACGACTGAATGACTGAACTGAACTTAACTGAACACATGCTAACAAAGTAATGCTCAAAATTCCCCAAGTTAGACTTTAAAAGTACAGGAACCAAGAATTTCCAGATCTACAAGCATGATTTAGAAAAGGCAGAGGAACCAGAAATCAAATTGCCAGCATGTATTGAAACATATGTAAAGTAAGGGAATTCCAGGAATATATTTACTTCTGCTTCATTGACTGTGCTAAACCCTTTGACTGTGTGGGTCACAACAAACTGTGGAAAATTCTTAAGGAGGTGGGATTGCCAGACCATTTCACTTGCCTTTGAGAAACTTGTTTTCAGATCAAGAACAACACTTAGAACCAGACATGGAAAAACAGACTGGTTCCAAATTGGGAAAGGGGTGCATCAAGGCTGTATATTGTCACCCTATTTATTGAATTTATATGCAGAGTACACCATAAAAACGTCAGGATGGATAAGCACAAGCTAGAATCAAGATTGTCAGGATAAATATCAATAACCTCAGTTATGCAAATAACACCTCTCTTATGGCAGAAAGTGAAGAAGAACTAAAGGGGCTCTTGATGAATGTGAAAGAAGAGAGTTGAAAAAGTTGGCTTATAACTCAAGATTCACAAAGCAAAGATTATGGTATCTAGTACCATCACTTCGTGGCAATTAGATATGGAAACAATGAAAAACAGTGATAGGCTTTATTTTCTTGGGCTCCAAAATTACTGCAGATGGTGACTCAGCCATGAGTTTAAAAGACCCTTGCTCCTTGGAAGAAAAGCTATAACAAACCTAGATAGCATATTAAAAACCAGAGACATTATTTTGCTAACAAAGGTCCATATAATCAAAGCTATAGTTTTTCCAGTAGTCATGTATAAATATATGATTTGGATCATAAAGAAGGCTGAGTGTGAAAGAATTGATGCTTTTGAGCTGTGCTATTGGAGAAGATTCTTGTGAGTCCTTTGAATTGCCAGGAGATCAAACCAGTCAATCCTAAAGAAATCAAGCCTGAATATTCATTG
The DNA here is from genome assembly GCF_032452875.1 of Bos javanicus. NCBI lineage: Eukaryota > Metazoa > Chordata > Mammalia > Artiodactyla > Bovidae > Bos > Bos javanicus. The sequence goes on along the minus strand of NC_083876.1, from coordinate 5,316,112 downwards.
CAAGGACTAATTCTAAAGCTAAAGTCCAAATCAATAAATCTGAAGTCCGTCTGATGGAAAGAGCCATCTCATTGGAAAAAACCCTGATGCTGGGACAAGAGGAGAAGTGGAAGACAGAGGACGAGATGGTTGGATGGCATCACTGGCTCAATGGACATGAGTTTGAGCAAGTTCTGGTAGATGGTTAAGGACTAGGAGGCCTAGTGTGCTTCAGTCCATGGGGTCACAAAAAGTCAGATATGACTGAATGACTTAACAAATACAACAAACATAGAGTAAGATTTAGATCTGAATTATATATATATTTTTTTACTTTATCTCTTTTTTCTCATAACAGAATGGGATCTCACCACATGTTGAGTGCTCTGTTATAATCTGATAGTTGTTCTTTTCTGGCTTTACTTACTAATCCACACATGATTCCAAAGCTATCCAATAGTTTGCATATTTTATCATCATAATCCAGGCAGTTTATCATGATACATTGATATATTTTTCAAGTCTTTCCATGTCTATTGGATGTTACTTCAGTTTCATGCCATCTTGTTCTTCCTTTGACATTCTGTGTAAAGAAATGCCGATAGCTCCCACTTATCCTTACTCTGTAACATTTTCTTCTGGATATTCTTGCAGCCTTCTTGTGACTCAGCCTGAGATTTGGGAATAGAGACATTTTCCTAGAACATACACTCACCCTTATCATTTTCTGCTCCATCTCCTTACATGCAGTGTACTCAGGAAAATTCCAAATTCTCAAGACTCATTTGCCCAGTATGTTTATTTATGCTCACCATGCATTTCGTTTGAGACATGATGCCCTATAAGGAAAAACAAACTTACAAACAAAAAACTCAAAAGGAGAGCACATTTCACTTGCCATATCTCTCTTCAAAATCAAGGGACACAAAATTGGGAGGAGCTAAGATGGCGGAGGAGTAGGACGGGGAGAACACTTTCTCCCCCACAAATTCATCAAAAGAACATTTAAACGCCAAGTAAATTCCACAAAACAACTTCTGAATGCCGGCAGAGGACATCAGGCACCCAGAAAAGCGACCCAAGTCTTCGAAAGGAGGTAGGAAAAAATATAAAAGGGACACAAAATTGGAAAATAAAAAGTCTGTTGTTATTATCTGAAATACTGTTTCATTGTTTGTTATTGTCATCTCAATTTTAAATATTAATTTAATATATCAAAATTTCAGTCCAGGTATGTGGTTAGGATAGGCTAGTTCAGGTTAAAATGACAATTACCCTCAAAATCTTAGAGATGTAATATAAAATGCTGATGCCATTTTAGCTGAGAGTTGGTGTAGGTTCCTGGGCCACAGTGTCACTCAGGGCTTCAGTATGACTGAGGCTTCATTATTTTGATATTTTCCCTTTGAAATGTGAATCCTTTTCCACCAATTAGAAGGGGGATAAGGAAACTTTTCTCAGTCTCAACTACTTTAGCTCAATTATTGTTGACCTGGGTAAGCCACGCAATTCCACTGACATACAAATAGGCCAAAATTGAGTCTTTTTTTTATGCTCAGTAAATATTTGAAATGAGATATTGTAGTATTTCTAACACAGATGATATTATGTGATGTTAAATTCTTAATTAAAAAAATTTGTATAGGAAATCTCAAGGGTTATATTTTCAAGCCATCTGACAAAGCATATCATAGTGCAAGGGAGCAATTCTATTTTGAAAAAAAATAAAAGGGAATGAAGTAATATAACCAGTTTTTCTAGCCAAGAGAGGATATTTCCTCCTTCTAAAAGAAACTAGTGAAGAGGCACCAGGCTTTCTCCTCCAGTGTGTTCCACAAACCATAACCTCAAAAAGCATGTGAAATTTAATTTATTCCTTCACTTGTAACCATAAAGGAAAGATAAGAGTTCAGTCAGTTTTCAAGTTTTATTTTTGCCACATTAATAAAACATATTCTTCAAAAAAAAAAACAGTTATAGACATAGAATAATTTTAATAAATTATATCTTCACTATTGGTGATTTTTTTCTCCATATATCCTTTATATAGCATATAAAATGCAAGAGTGTGGTTATTTTCAGATAAAGTAAGACAAACCAAAGTAAAATATTAAAGAGAAAATGGTAAATTTAAAGTTTATGTTAACACAATATTTTTTCCAGCATATGTATTTAGGATAATGATAAAGTGCTGATTTTTAAAAATAATTATTGATTTGAATTAAAAGACATGACAATGATTTTTCCAGAAAAAATGTTTTTGTAAGTATTAGAAAAGTAAAAATAATTTTTATATATAAGAATGTATCTGGAGTTTTCTGCTTTTTCAACATAATTCTATCAGAATGTGTGTGGAGGAGAGTTTAGTTGGAAAGAACATGTAAAACAGAATAGATCTGAGTCAACAAACAGGCCTCATGGGTTTGAAGTTCTGATTCACTTCCTTTCATTAGTTCCCCCATCAGGTAAACTGAAGTTTAAATTACCATTGTAAAAGCTTTATTTATATTCTTAGTCAAACAGTTAACCATATTTGTAGAAGCCTGGCAATTCTAGGAAGGAAAAGTGCTGATAATAGCACCAAAATGAGGAGAAAGGAATTTTAAAAACCTGTAAATCTATTTTAAATGATAATAAAATATTTTTATAAAAATACATGCAATTTTAATCTAACAAATTCTTAAATTTTGTAAGAATTTAAGTGTAAATGTCAATTTATTGGATTTTTAGATATAAGCTCACTGATGGGGAAAAAAAGGAATATTCTTAATCCATAGGCAGATGTCATTCTTTTTGTGGATTGTTCATTGTCCCTAGTCCTTTTCTTTCATGGACCCTCACACCAGACTCCCTGGTGGGCTTCCATGGTGGCTCAGAGGTTAAAGCGTCTGCCTGCAATGCGAGAGACCTGGGTCAGGAAGATCCCCTGGAGAAGGAAATGGCAACCCACTCCAGTATTCTTGCCTGGAGAATGCCATGTACAGAGGAGCATGGAGGGCTACAGTCCATGGGGTCGCAAAAGTCGGACACGACTGAGCGACTTCACTTTCACACCGGATTCCTAGTTTTAACCTGCAAACACTGAGTCAAACTATCTTTAAACTCAAAGTGGCTGAATTCTTCTCAATACATTGATCATAATTGATGCCCACTCCCTTACTTGGCCACAGGCTTGAGCTAAGGGAAACCTCGTGGTATAATAATGGTTAATCATACAGAGTTCTAGGCTACCTACTTCGTACAGCTTGTTTCTGAATTTAGAAGCTTTGGCATATCACTTTTATCTTAGGATGGATTTCCACTGGGCAACAAATTTAGTAGAATTGACAAAACCCAGACCATTAGACTGTTCTGGCTTCTTATTTGCCAGTATATGGACAGTCTTTTTTTTTTTTTTTTCTCTCTTCAAAGACTCTGTAGCACTCTGGTACCTGTATTATAATGGGTGCAATTTGTTTTTGTTTTTTTGATTGACAAAGTGATTTTTTTTATTTTTATTTTATTTTTTAACTTTACAATATTGTATTGGTTTTGCCATATATCGAAATGAATGGGTGAAATTTGAATGGCTGAGATTTGCTTTAAGAAACTTTCTTGGTCTTCAGTTCAGTTCAGTCGCTTAGTCGTGTCCAACTCTTTGTGACCCCATGGACTGCAGCATGCCAGGCCTCCCTGTCCATCACCAACTCCTGGAGCTTACTCAAACTCAAGTTCATTGAGTCGGTGATGGCATCCAACCATCTCAGCCTCTGTCATCCCCTTCTCCTCCCACCTTCAATCTTTCCCAGCATCAGGGTCTTTTCCAATGGGTTTGTTCTTTGCATCAGGTGGCCAAAGTATTGAAGTTTCAGCTTTAACATCAGCCATTCTAATGAATATCCAGGACTGATTTCCTTAAAGATGGACTTGTAGGACCTCCTTGCAGTCCAAGGGATTTTCAAGAGTCTTCTCCAACACCTCCGTTCAAAAGCATCAATTCTGCAGTGCTCAGCTTTCCTATAGTCCAACTCTCACATCCAGACATGATTTCTGGAAGCACCATAGCTTTGACTAGATTGTTTCCAAAGTAATGTCTGTGCTTTTCAATATACTGTCTAGGTTAGTCATAACTTTTTTCCAAGGAGCAAGCATCTTAAAAAAAAATTAATTTCTTTATTTTAATTGGAGACCAATTACTTTACAATATTGTAGTGTGTTTTTTTTGCCATACATTGACATAAATCAGCCATGGGTGTACATGTGTTCCCTATCCTTAATCCCTTTCTATCTCCCTCTCCATCCTATCCCTCAGGGTCATCCCAGTGCACTGGCCCTGAGCACCCTGTCTCATGCATGAAACCTGGACTGGCGATCTATTTTACATATGATAATATACATGTATCAATGCTATTCCCTCAAATTATCCCACCCTCACCTTCTTCCACAGAGTGCACAAGTCAGTTCTTGATATCTGTGTCTCTTTTGCTGTCTTTCACAGAGGGTCATTGTTCCCATCTTTCTAAATACCAACTACATGCGTTAATAGACTGTACTGGTGTTTTTCTTTCTGACTTACTTTAGTCTGTATAATAGGCTCCAGTTTCCTCCACCTCATTAGAACTGATTCAAATGCATTCTTTTTAATAGTTGAGTAACATTCCATTGTATATATGTACAGCAGTATTCTTGTCCATTCATCTGCCGATGGACATTTAGGTTGTTTCCATGTCCTGGCTATTGTAAACAGTGCAGCCCTGAACACTGGGGTACACGTGTCTCTTTCAATTCTGGTTTCCTTGCTGTGTAGGTTCAGCAGTGGGATTGTTGCATCATATGGCAGGTCTATTTCCAGTTTTTTAAGGAATCTCTAAGTTGTTCTCCACAGTGCTTATAGTAGCTTGCATTCCCACCAACAGGGTAAGAGAAAGTGTCTTTTAATTTCATGGCTGAAGTCACACTCTACAGTGATTTTGGAGCCCCCCCCCAAAAAAAATTTAAATAAATAAAGTCTCTCACTGTTTCCATTGTTTCCCCATCTATTTTCCATGAGGTGATAGGGCCAGATGCCATGATCTTAGTTTTCAGAATGTTCAGTTTTAAAACAACTTTTTCACACTCCTCTTTCATTTTCAACAAGAGGTTCTTCAGTTCTTCTTCACTTTCTGCCATAGTTCAGTTCAGTCACTGGGTCATGCCCAACTTTTTGCAACCCCATGAACTGCAGCACGCCAGGCTTCCCTGTCCATCACCCACTCCCAGAGTCCACCCAAACCCATATCCATTGAGTCAGTGATGCCATCCAACCATCACATCCTCTGTCATCCCCTTTTGCTCCTGCCCTCAATCTTCCCAGCATCAAGGTCTTTTCAAATGAGTCAGTTTTTTGCATAAGGTGGCTAAAGCATTGGAGTTTCAGCTTCAACATCAGTCCTTGCAATGAACGCCCAGGACTGATTTCCTTTAGGATGGACTGGTCATATCTCTTCACAATCTAAGGGACTCTCTAGAGTCTACTCCAACACCACAGTTCAAAAGCATCAATTCTTCACACTGAGCTTTCTTTATAGTCCAACTCTCACATCCATAGCCTTGACTAGATGGACCTTTGCTGACAAAGTAATGCCTCTGCTTTTTAATATGCTGTCTAGGTTGGTCATAACTTTCCTTCCAAGGAGTAAACATCTTTTAATTTAATGGCTGCAATCACTGCAAAAACTGCAGTGATTTTGGAGCCCAGAAAAATAAAGTCAGTCACTGTTTCCACTGTTTCCCCATCTATTTGCCATGAAATGATGGGACCGGATGCCATGAACTTAGTTTTCTGAATGTTGAGCTTTAAGCCAACTTTTTCACTCTCCTCTTTCACTTTCATCAAGAGGCTCTTTAGTTCCTCTTCACTTTCTGCCATAAGGGTGGTGTCATCTGCATATCTGAGGTTACTGATATTTGTCCTGGCAATCTTGATTCCAGCTTGTGCTTCCTCCAGCCCAGCGTTTCTCATGATGTACTCTGCTTACAGGGTGACAATACACAGCCTTGATGTACTCCTTTTCCTATTTGGAACCAGTCTTGTTCCATGTCCAGTTCTAACTGATGCTTCCTCACCTGTATACAGCTTTCTCAAGAGGCAGGTCAGGTAGTCTGGTATTCCCATCTCTTGAAGAATTTTTCAGTTTATTGTGATCTACACAGTCAAAGGTTTTGGCAAGGTCAGTAAAGCAGACATAGAAGTTTTCCTGGAACTCTTTTTCTTTTTGATGATCCAATGGATGTTGGCTATTTGATATCTGGTTTCTCTGCCTTTTCGAAAACCAGCTTGAACATCTGGAAGTTAACGGTTCATGTATTGCTGAAGCCTGGCTTAGAGAATTTTGAACATTACTTTACTAGCGTGTGAGATGAGTGCATTTGTGTGGTAGTTTGAGCATTCTTTGGCATTGCCTTTCTTTGGGATTGGAATTAAAACTGACCTTTTGCAGTCCTGTGGCCACTGCTGAATTTTCCAAATTTGCTGGCATATTGAGTGCAGCACTTTCACAGCATCATCTTTCAGGGTTAGAAATAGCTCAACTGGAATTCCATCACCTCCACAAGTTGCTTTTAGTGATGCTTTCTAAGGCACTCTTGACTTCACATTCCAGGATATCTGGCTTTAGGTGAGTGTGAGTGATTGCACCATCATGATTATCTGGGTAGTGAAGATCTTTTTTGTACAGTTCTTCTGTGTATTCTTGCTACCTCTTCTTAATGTATTCTGCTTCTGTTAGGTCCATTCCATTTCTGTCCTTTATTGAGCCCATCTTTGCATGAAATATTCCCTTGGTATCTCTAATTTTCTTGAAGAGATTGCCAGTCTTTCCCATTCTATTTTTTTTCCCTCTATTTCTTTGCATTGATTGCTGAGGAAGGTGTTCTTATCTCTCCTTGATATTTTTTGGAACTCTGCATTCTAATGGGTATATCTTTCCTTTTCTCCTTTGCTTTTCACTTCTCTTCTTTTCACATCTATTTATTAGGCCATAGCTTTTTCTGCCATAAGGGTCGTGTCATCTGCATATCTGAGGTTATTGATATTTCTCCTGGCAATTTTGATACCACTTTGTGCTTCATCCCATCCAGCATTTTTCATGATATACTCTGAATGTAAGTTCAGTAAACAAGGGGACAGTATACAGCCTTGACATACTCCTTCCCCAATTTGGAACCAGTCTGTTGTTCCATTTCCAGTTCTAACTGCTGCTTCTTTGGCTGCATACACATTTCTCAGAAGGCAGGTTAGGTGGTCTAATACTCCTATCTCTTTAAGAATTTTCTACAGTTTGTTGTGATCTACACAGTCAAAGGCTTTTGCATAATCAATAAAGCAGAGATAGATGTTTTTCTGGAGTTCTCTTGCTTTCTCGATGATCCAAAATATGTTGATAATTTGGTCTCTCATTCCTCTGCCTTTACTAAATCCAGCCTGTACATTTGGAAGTTCAGTTCATGTACTGTTGAAGCCTGACTTGGAGAATTTTAAGCACTGCTTTGCCAGTGTGTGAGATGAATGCAATTGTGTGGTAGTTTGAGAATTCTTTGGCCTTGCTTTTTTTGGGGATTGAAATAAAAAAATGACCTTTTCCACTTTTACTGTGGCCCCTGATGAGTTTTCCAAATTTTCTGGCACATTGAGTACAGCACTTGCATAGCATCATCTTTAAGAACTTGAACTAGCTCAATTGGAGTTCCATCATCTCCACTAGCTTTGTTCATAGTGATGCTTCCTAAGGCCTGCTTGCCTTCACATTCTTGTATGTCTGGCTGTAGGTGGGTGATAACACCATTGTATTTATCTGGGTCATCCAGATTTTTTTTGTACAGTTCTGTGTATTCTTGGCAACTCTTCCTAATATCCTCTGCCTCTGTTGTGTGTAGTGGTTTAGTCGGCAATTCATGCCCAATTCTTGTGACCCCATGGACTGAAGCCCTCCAGGTTCATCTGTCCATGGGATTCTCTAGGCAAGTATACTGGAGTGGGTTGCCATTTCCTTCTCCAGAGGATCTTCCAGACCCAGGAATCGAACTCAGTTCTCCTGCACTTCAGGCAGATTCTTTACTGACTGAGCTAAAAAGTAAGCCACTCTCTGCTTCTGTTAGGTCCATACCATTTTTGTCTGTATTGTGCCCATCTTTGCATGAAATGTTCCCCTGGTATCTCTAATTTTCTTAAAGAGATCTCTAGTTTTTCTCATTCTATTGTTTTCCTCTATTTCTTTGCACTGATCACTGAGGAAGGTTTTATCTGTCCTTTTCTTTGGAACTCTGCATTCAAATGGGTATATCTTTCCTTTTCTCCTTTGCCTTTAGCATCTCTTCTTTTCTCAGCTATTTGTAAGGCCTCCTCAGACAACCATTTTTCCTGTTCACATTTCCTTTTCTTGGGAATGGTCTTGATCACTGCCTCCTGTACAATGTCATGAAGCTCCATCCATAGTTCTTCAGGCACTCTATCAGATCTAATCCCTTGAATCTAATTGTCACTTTCACTGTATAATTGTAAGGCATTTAATTCAGCTCATACCTAAATCATTTAGGGATTTCCCCTACTTTCTTCAATTTAAGTCCAAATTTTACCATGACGAGTTCATGATCTGAGCCACAGTCAGCTCCTGGTCTTGTTTTTGTTGACTGTATAGCGCTTCTACATCTTTTACTGCAAAAATATAATCAATCTGATTTCATATTGACCATCTGGTGATGCCCATGTGTAGAGTCTCCACTTGCGTTGTTGGAAGAGGATGTTTGTTATCTCCAGTACCTTCTCTTGGCAAAACTCTGTTAACTTTGCCCTAGTTCTTGCTCTTAGACTCACTAAAACCTGGACCCTTTCAACCTCATTCAGAAGAAAGTTTTGTATCTATATTCTCAAAGGTGAAATCTCCATTGTAATCTTGCCAGTCTAATTTCCCCACCCATTAGAATAACTGAGTACCAATTCCTTTGTTTCCTTTAGTTACACAGTAACCTATAGCCTCTAATACTTTGGGATCATCCCCACTGCTACTTGGCACCACAGTTCTGTAACAACATCACTGCCTTTAAGCCCTGACTTACAGAGAACACAAGCACTGAATTTCTGTGTGATATTGCAGCATCTTTCTTGAGCTCAGTGTATATTAACATAATAGTTTGTCCTCAGGCCATTCCCAAAATCCAGGGAACAAACCTTAGTAGGATATCCACTCGCTTTACTGAATATTTTGTTCTTTTCTTTTACTGCCTACCAAAGCATTCCCTACCCCCCCTCACTGCCTCTTTTAGTATTAGTCATCACTTTTCTTCAAACATCCCAGGTCACCCTAGAAGTGTGTAAGCAGTTTCTTTGGGGTACTTATGAGGGTGTTAACTCCTATATCAAGACTGTAATCCTGTATCAATAAACTCCTCCTCATGTAACTTATATTCTGCTCCCGATGTTCCCCGACCTCAAAAAATCAGTTGATATATGGTCTCCAGCCTCTTTCAATAGTTTTTGTTAGTTCCTACAGTTCCTTTTCACTCCTAACGAGTCTACACTTCCTTACCCAGAGAATGTGGTCAATTAACCCAGGTGTTATTTTCATGACCTGAAGTGGAAGTGGGGTAGATCAGGAATGAGATATTCATGTTCCAGCAAGGCATTGCTTGTGATAACATCTAGCAGCAAGAGACAAATACTAATCTTTAAAGAAAGTATTGGGCAAACCTGGTTACCCTCAAAATTCACAAAAATCTGGAAACTTAAGGTGTCCCCAAACCATTTCTGGAGGTCTTATTTCTTCTGAATCAAGGTCCCAATCTCAGTATAGCCAACTCACTGACATTGAGAATTGAACATCCTCTGGAGTTATTTTACCCTTATAATTAAATTATTTTATATATATATATATATATATATATATATATATATATATATATATATATATAGTGTTTCCACCCTCTGACAACACGAAGGAGATGAGACTACCTATGTTTTATGAAAAAAGCCCTCTTGCTTTCATTCTTATTTTTTTTTCTTTTTTACTACCTTAGCCTTTTATTCTTTTTCTCCAACATGTCAACAGACCCCAACAATAGCCAAAACACTCTATAGTTCTAAAATAGGGACTACCTCTGAACTTTTCACATGATTTGGTATTGCTCCCACCAATGCATTATCTTCAGCTACTTTTCCATCAAGGTTACCCTAGAGATGGTGTCCACTTTCTAGTTAAGATGATCTCTTTATTGCCTGTTAGAAATTGGATGGTTAACCTCGAAAACATAATTTTACAGGGTGCTTTCTTGGATTTTTCTTGGGTGATTTTATGTTTAAAAACATAGTCCTTCTTGTAATGCAGTTCATGTACCACCCTGAACAAAAACGATTTAGAATATCTTTTGACTTTATGAGTAGCTTTTCAAATACTCACACTTAGTTTTAATAAAACATAACTGAATTGGACTTTAGTAACTCAAAACTTTGCTTTATCCTAAAAGATGGTGCTGTAAAAGTGCTGCTCTCAATATGCCAGGAAATTTGGGAAACTAGGCAGTGGCCACAAGACTGGAAAAGGTCAGTTTCATTCCAGTCTCAAAGAAAGGCAATACCAAATAATGCTTAAACTACCACACAATTGCACTCATCTTACACACTAGCAAAGTAATGCTCAAAATTCTCCAAGCCAGGCTTCAACGGTATGTGAACTGAGAACTTTCATATGTTTAAGCTGGATTTAGAAAAAAACAGAGGAACCAGAGATCAAATTGCCAACATCTGTTGGATCATAGATAAAGCAAGAAAAATAGCTACTTCTGCTTCATTGACTACGTTAAAGCCTTTGACTGTATGGATCAAAACAAACTGAGGAAAATTCTTAAAGGTATGGAAATACCATATCTGTCTCCTGGGAAATCTGTATACAGGTGAAGAAGCAGTAGTTAGAACCAGACATAGAACAGGAAACTGGTTCCAAATTGTGAAAGCAGTATGTCAAGATTGTATATTGTCACCCTGTTTATTGAACTTGTATGCAGAATACACAACACAAAATACCAGGATGGATGAAGCACAAGCTAGAATAAAGATTGCCAGGATAAATATCAATAGGCTCAGATATGCAAGTGACACCATTCTTATGCAGAAAGTAAAGAGGAACTAAAGAGTCTCTTGTTGAATGTGAAAGAGGAGAGTGAGAAAGCTGGCTTAAAACTCAACATTCAAAAAATGAAGATCATGGCATCAAGGCCCATCACTTCATGGCAAATATATGGAGAAGCAATGGAAACAGTGATAGACTATTTCCTTCAATTCCAAAATCAATGCAGATGATGGCTGCAGGATGAAATTTAAAGATGCTTGCTCCTTGGAAGAAAACCTATGCTAAACCTAGACAGCATATTAAAAAACAGAGACATTATTTTTCCGGAAGTGTCTGTATAGCCAAAGTTATGGTTTTTCCAGTAACCATGTATGGATGTGAGAGTTAGACCATTAAGAAGGCTGAGTGCCAAAAAAATGATACTCTTTTTTTTTTTTTTTTTTAGTGTTTCATTTGATATTTATTAGATAAAAAGATCTCAGGACTTGGTCTTCTGAGTGTTGAATACAGAAGTCAATTTCTCTTCTCAAACTTTAATTCAAACAGTAGAGAGGGAGGTTCAAAATACACAGTAATATTCCCGGAAAGCAGCTCTCTGGAAGTAATCCTGCCTTTTAGCAATTGCAGATTTCTCTGGTATAAATACTTCTGCTGCTGCTGCTGCTGCTGCTAAGTCGCATCAGTCGTGTCCGACTCTGCGCGACCCCATAGACGGCAGCCCACCAGGCTCCCCCGTCCCTGGGATTCTCCAGGCAAGAACACTGAAGTGGGTTGCCATTTCCTTCTCCATTGAGTGAAACTGAAAAGTGAAAGTGAAGTCACTCAGCCGCGTCCGATTCCTAGCGACCCCATGGTCTGCAGCCTACCAGGCTCCTCCATCCATGGGATTTTCCAAGCAAGAGTACTGGAGTGGCTTGCCATTGCCTTCTCCAAAAATGATACTTTTGAACTGTGGTGTTGGAGAAGACTCTGGAGAGTCCCTTGGACTGCAAGGATATCAAATCAATCAATCCTAAAGGAAATCAACCCTGAATATTCATTGGAAGGACTGATGCTGAAGCTGAAGCTTCAATACTTTGGCAACCTCATGTGAAAATCAGACTCATTAAAAAAGACCCTGATGCTGGGAAAGATTGAGGGTAGGAGAAGGGGATGACAGAGGACAAGATTGTTTAATGGCATCATGGACTCAATGGGCATGAGTTTGAGCAGGCTCCGGGAGATGGTGAAGTGTGGGGAAGCTTGGCATGCTGCAGTCCATGGGATCGCAAAGAGTTGGGCATGAGTGAACCACTGAACAACAACAACCAAAAACTTTACAGAATTGAGTGGAATGCCTTTTTTCAACTGGTATTCTAAGCCTTTCCAACATCATCAAGGATGTAAAATTGCCTCTGTGCAAAATAAGATTTTACAATTAACGAAGCCAAAAAAATCAGACAAAGATAAAATGCCTCCTAAAGCCTCAGGGTCCCCTTCCTTGTCTTCTTTGTCCAGGCCCCTCCTCACATCTCATTTCGTCTCTCTCCTTTGACCCTTTATGGACAGACTCCACTTCTGTTGCCATCTTACTTCTTCCCATCTACATTGTCTACACCTCCACTATACCATTAATTATGGCATACTAATAATTTGACCAAACTTGTCCCTTTCTCAGAATCTGTCTGCACTCCCTTTTCCTATGAAATATGTCCCTTTCAAAGAAGCCTCTGAGGATTCAGAGGCTAAATCCTTAATTTCTTATATTTCTTTGACTAAAGTTGAACTGTGAACTGACAAAAAAATTTTCCAAAGTAATTGAAACTCCTCACATATTGGCTGACAAATTTAATATAGTCATTCAAATTTATCAGCCTGGATTCTCTGACTTATATCAGCTAATCCGTACGTTTGTCAGTGAAGGCTAGACCCAACATTGTTAATTGGGAAAATTCTGAAATGTTTCTAGAATTACAACATGGAGACACTCCAATAACATACTGTATGAGCAAGCTCAGGCAGTCACTAGGGGACTCCGTTATGAAAATTCTGTGTCTTTGCAAAAGACTTGATTAGAACAAAATTCAGGATTGTATACAAAAATCTGATAAGGTTATTCATGAATATTTCAATTGAATACACATTATTTTAAAAAAATCTGGTTTTCCTTCAAATTTTATTTCACATCAGTAGCTTTTACTTGTGTATGTACACTGACCTGGAATCTTTCCCTTCAAGTAAAAAGGAACACGATGGAATGGATAATTTTGTATGTTCCAGTTATAGTTATTCTTGCAAACCAGCTCTTTCCTACTCTAGATGTCACATCAAAGGAAGGTTACCAAAACTGTTAATCTTTAATTATAGAAAATAAAGGCCTCTGAATGGAACAAACAAACAAAAAAAAATCTCTTAGGTTCTACCATTATTGCAAAGAAACAGGACTTTGAAAAATAGGTTATTATAAATTTAAGCAGTTTAGAAAACTTGAGGTATCTAATCAGCCTTTCTGTCATCTTCTCAATTCTCAATGATGAGGCCTCAAGGAAGTGCAGGGGATCTTCCCAATTCTCTTCCTAATCAGCTTGGAGAAACATTTCTCTAGATTGGAGATGAATACCTCCCAGTTCTTATTAACACCAGAGCCACGCTCTTAGTATTCAAACTCAGGATTATAAAACAATCCCTGCCTCGGAGTATTAAACAGTTCCAATAGAAGTGCTCTTTAATAAACTTCAAAACGTTTCCGTCTTGGAAACTATCTCTTTTTGCTTAGGCTGTTTGAGAGATGTAAACATTTACCTACCTAGTTCCATTGTCCCTACCTATTTATTAGGCTGAGATGCTTTAGGAAAGAATTATTCCAGATTTTTATTTTCCCTTAAAGTGAAAATATAAATGCAGAAATTAATAGTTATCAAATTAACCACCAGGGGTGAATTAAAAGTCCCTTTGACAGGTTTTCTTTTTTTTTAACTTTCCTAAAGGTACTGGAGCAGATTTTGGAAATACTGATATTTTTATCCCTATCAAGTCAGTTATCACTTTCCTTATGTGGAAAATCTCCAACTCATGTTGGCAAAATTTATGACACATCTTACAGAAAAATTGCAGCTGATCTTTTAACCTCCTCTAAATTTCAGATCCCCCTCTTTTGGAACTCATAAACTCTTACCCTTTGAAATAGTAACATGACATACAGTGCACTTGACTTCCAGCGTCTTTTGACCCACAACTAATCATAGGAGAGATATTCCAAAATAGGAAAAGCATAGTTGTTTTTATTTTTTTAAAGATGTCTATGTTTGGTAGAGCAATCTTTTCAATGTTCCCTCTGGAGATGAAGACCTTAAGCATCACACTTTACAAATTGAAGATGTTGTCTATTGGAAAACAACTCAGAAGAACTCCTTTTTACCTTACTGGAGAGGCTCCTATCAAGTACTGCTAGCATCAACCTTTATGCCACTGAATGCCAAGGAGTAGACTCTTGGATTCTTGTGACACGCCTAAAGAACATACCAAAAGCTGACTGAATTGCAAATCATCTGGTGACCTGAAGATTTCCTGAAATTGAGAGGATGAAATCTAATGACAGCTTTCTCATGATACATGACCCAGGCGTGTTTGAAGCTTTACTGCAAACTTTTGATGATGATGCAAGTTTTCAAATGCTCTCCAATATCTATGATCTTGATTATATATGGATATTAGATAAAAGTGCCTCTTATTGATAGCCTATGGTGAACGGTGTTAGATTTGTGATCTCCAAAAATTTAGCTTCAGGACCAGGGACCAGGCTTAATCACTCAAGAGCTTTTGTGTAGCAAAGTTTTATTAAGGTATGAAAGAGGACAGAGAATGCTTCTGACATAGACATAAGAAAGGGGATGGAGAGTGCCCTCCCGCCAACCCCGCTGCTAGTTTGAGCAGTAGTTTTATGTCTGTTAGAAAGCTGTTAATCAGATAAGAGAGACACCTCATGGCTGATGGAGTTTCACCAGGCCCCTCTTCCACAATATGCATTTTTGAGACAGGATGGCATGAGGTGTTCATTCCCCCAGCCATAAAATAATTGACATAAATACTGGTTTGTTGAGCTATTATCGGCCCAAGGTTTGAGAAAAGAAGAAAATGTTAGTCTTGTTGAAACCATTTTGAAGAAAGGCAAATTCCAAAGCAAATGCACAGTTTCCTTAACGTAGCTTAAGAAAAACATTTCCATAAGAAAAATGCATTGCTCAAAGTTTCAAAAAAGTTAAGTTCTGGTGGAACCAGGTGTCGTCATGGCAACACAAAATTTTAAGAGACACTTGCAACCTATTTTCTCCATTTGGAGACCCCTGGCCTTCTTGCCTCTTACTCTCTCACTATCCTGCCTTATTCCTTGAATGTGATCTTAATAGGTTTCCAGTCTGCACATTTTCCCTCCAATGTGAGACACAACACATAGGAAAGTGCCTTCCTGACAATGATGGACAAAAAACTGCTGAAAGAACTTGAATCTTGATCAGTGATGCTTTTGGATAAAAGTCTTGATCAAAAAGGGGAAATACAGAAAATTAATGAACAGAAATTCCAGTTAAATAGCACTGGGAGACCAGAAGAGGCAGATTTCATATCCTGTAATGACAGCAAAGCCTAACAGAAAGAAGAAAGACTTATTTTCTTTCTTGATAAGAAATCTGACAATGACAAACCATGGACTATTTTTCTATTATAGCCCACCCACCTTTCCTTTCCTTTTCTTGCCATGCAGATGTTTGCGTATGTCTTGTCATGTTTGCAGATCTGAAATTGCAATTCTATGCTGGTTCTGAATAAACCCTTTTTTTCTGAAGAAAAATCTAGTACTCTTTTTCAGGTAAACAATTTCCATTCCAATTTTCCAGCATTCTTCCCCCCACCCCCAGCCCCCCCCCCAACCCCCGCAGCTGATTTTTTTTTCTTTTCTTTTTTTTTTATATTTTATTTTATTTTTTAACTTTACAATATTGTATTGGTTTTGCCATATATCAACATGAATCTGCCACAGGTATACACGTGTTCCCCATCCTGAACCCTCCTCCCTCCCCGTACCAACTTTCCAGCATTCTTATTTACATTATTCATCATATTGTGCAGTATTTTGTCTCTTACACAGAGATGCACACGTGTGGCCTTGACTATAACTTAATTACACCGTATAACTGACCAAGAGTATTTCAAATCATTTGTTTTCACATTTTTACCCTTTCAGTTTCAGAACTTATTTTACTCTCTTAGGTTCTGATACTTCCTCTAACATAATCTCCATATCTGGCACAATTATAAGAGTATAGCTCTATATGATCTTATATTTTTAAACTTAGAGGAGATTTGAGTAAACCCATGAATTAAAATTTTAGAATTACATGTTTATAAACACTTTATTCTCTCATGATTTCTCTTTCCAAAATTAGAAAAATTGAGTGCTTGTACAGAATTTGAGAAAATATCAACATTGAAAATTTAACATTTAATACAAAAAATTTTTTTCTTGAGTTCTTCAAAATTTTGGAACCACAGTGTATATGTGCCTTCAAAGAGTTACAGCTATTTTTTCCTTTTTTTTTTTAATTAAAAACATTTGCATGAACAGAAGACATTGTTTTTAACAGTTCACAAGCTTATGCTGTTTTTATGCTCTCTGAAGGCTGTATCGTCTTTTAATGTCAATGCAGTTGGTTGCCATAGAAATTATAATGATGTCACTCACTAAGTCTAGAAATAAACAGCAGGGACAGATGGGCATTTGCGAATGAAAAGCATAGATTTAATGCAAATGTTCTTGAAAATAAAGAATGATAGATTAAAAATCACATGTAAAAAAATAAAGCTATCATCTCCAGCGTTAAAAATTAGGATATGTCTCTATATCTAGCTAAGATATTGGGTTGAAGTAAGGGGCAAAAGAGCAGGAAAAACATTCTCACAGCAAAGATTGAAACACAGTCTGATCTACAGGATTTAGAACTGGATCATAGTTACAATATATGGATATGGAGGTTCAGTAATACTAAGCAGGGATGGGAAAGAGACAGTTTAAGAGATATGCAAACTTAATCTCAAAGAATTTTGAAGCAGGTGTAATGATAGTTAAAATAGCAAAGCTAGTAATGTATTTGAGGACAGACAGATAAATATTTTGCATTTATGGCCAGAAAATCAAAGAAGACAGAAGGATCTAGGTCTAAAATGGCAACAAGAATTGTTTTTAAAATGCATAGTTCCATAATTATGTGACATTTATTTATAGGAAAATATGTACTACTGTATCTATTATTATTTATTTTGCTAAAAAAATTCTTACTCCAAAATATAATATTCACTAACTATTTAAAGTATAACAAAGTACTCTGGGTTCCAATACAATGAAGGTCAAACTAAAATTAAACCAACTAACCAGCAAACGAAGGGAAATACTATCAAATTAAAATTAAAATAATTTAAATAAGACAAACATACAGAATTTTTAGACATTTTTCTTTTTAAAATACAGGTTAGTAAAAAGACTAAGGATGTTTTTAATTGCAAGCCTTTTTTTGTTCTGCTTATCTGTGTAAAAAAATAATGAAAAGAAACCATTATTAAATGAAATTTGAAGACTAGAAATGGGAACACTTAACAACCTGTGGAGATAGCTGAACCAAATAGGAAGTATAAAGACATTTCTTTTCTAAAAAGGACATGAAGAAACATGAACACTTAGTTCACTTTAGTTTTCCTAACTTTATTTCTCTCTTTAAAAAGTTTTCTTATTTTTTTGTTACATAGGACTTACATATGGCTCACCATGATTTTTATTCAGTCACAAAGTCATGTCCAACTCTTTGTGACACTGGGTTATATCACACCAGGCTCCTTTGTCCTCTACTATCTCCCAAAGTTTCCTCAGATAAGTGTCCACTGAGTCAGTGATACCATGCCATCAGTCCATTTTATCCTCTGTCACCCGCTTCTCCGTTTGCCTTCAATATTTCCCTGCATCAGGGTTTTCTCCAATGAGTTGGCTCTTCCCATCAGGTGGCCAAAGCACTGAAGCTTCACCTCTACCAACAGTTCAGCCAACTAGTATCCAAGATTGATTTCCTTTAGGGTTGAATGTTTTGATCTCCTTGCTGTCCAAGGGACTGTCAAGAGTCTTCTCAAGCATCACAATTCAAAAGCATCAATTCCTGGTGACTTCCCTAGTGGCTCAGATGGTAAAGCGTCTGCCTACAACGCGTGAGACCCAGGTTCAATTCCCGGGTTGGGAAGATCTCCTGGAGAAGGAAATGGCAACCCACTCCAGTATTCTTGCCTGGAAAATCCCATGAATGGAGGAGCCTGTTAGGCTATAATCCATGGGGTCGCAAAGAATCAGACACGACTGAGCGACTTTACTTCAATACTTCTTCTTCATCAGGTGGCCAAAGTACTGAAGCTTCACCTCTACAGTTCAGCCAACTAATATCCAAGACTGATTTCCTTTAGGGTTGAATGTTTTGATCTCCTTGCTGTCCAAGAGACTCTCAAGAGTCTTACCCAGCATCACAATTCAAAAGCATCAATTCTTTGGTGCTCAAATTTCTTTATGGTCCAATTCTCACCTCCATACATGACTACTGGAAAAGCCATAGTTTTGATTATATGGACCTTGGTCAGCAAAGTAATGTCTCTGCTTTATAATATGCTGTCTAATTTTGTCATTGATTTCCTTCCATGGGGCAAGTATATTCTAATTTCATGGCTACATTCACTGTCCACAGTGATTCTGGAGCCAAAGAAAACAAAATTTGTCACTGCTTCCACTTTTCCCCTTCTATTTGCCATGAAGTGATGAGACTGGATGCCATGATCTTAGATTTTTGAGTGTTGTGTTTCAAGCCATCTTTTCCACTCTCCTCTTTCAACCTTGTCAAGAGGCTCTTTAGCTCTTCTAAATTTATATCATTAGAGTGATAGAAATCTATCATCTGCATATCTGAGGTTATTGATATTTCTCCCAGCAATCTTTATTCTAGCTTGTGATTAATACAACCTGGCATATTGCATGATGTACATGTCATAGAAGCTAAATAAACAAGGTGACAACTTACAGCCTGTCATACTCCTTTCACAATTTGGAACTAGTCAGATGTTCTATGTCCAGTTGTAACTGTTGCTTCTAGATTCAAATATAGGTTTCTGAGAGAATTAAGGAGGTCTAGAACTGTCAACTCTGTAGGAATTTTCCATAATTTGTTTCGATCAACATAGTCCAAGTTTATAGCATAGTCAATGAAGTAGAAGTATATGTTTTTCTGGAATTCCCTTACTTTCTCCATGATAAAATGGATGTTAGCAGTTTGATCTCTGATTACTTTGCCTTTTCTAAACCCAGTTTGTGCATCTGGAAGTTCTTGGTTCACATAATGCTGAAAATTAACTTGAAAAATTTTGAGCATTATCTTGCTAGCATGACTCATTTGAAAAGATGCTGGGAAAAATTGAGGGCAAGAGGAGAAGGGGAACAACAGAGGATGAAATGGTTGGATAGCATCACCCACTCAATGGACATTAGTTTGGGTAAACTCTGGAGGTAAGTGATGGAAAGGGAGGCCTGGCATGCTGTGGTTCATGGAGTCGCAAAGGGTCGGATATGACTAAGTGACTGAACTGAACTGAAATGAGCACATTGTACAGTTGTTTGAACATTTCTTGATTTTACCCTCCCTTGGGATTGGAACGACAACTGACTTTTTCCAGTCCTGTGGTCACAGCTAGGCTTTCAAATTTTGCTGACATAATGAGTACAGCATCTATCTTTTTGGATTTTAAATAGCTCAGTTGGAATTTGATCACTTCCAGCTTTTTTCATAATAGTTCTTCCTCAGGCCAACTTGACTTAACACTCCAGGATGTCTGACTCTAGGTGACAGACTACACCATCATGGTTATCTGGGTCATTATGCCTTTTTTGTATAGTTCTTCTTTGTATTGTAGCCACCTCTTCTTAATCTCTTCTGCTTCTGTTAGGTCCTTACCATTTCTGTTCTTTTTTGTGCCCATCCTTGCATGAAATTTTCCTGTGATGTCTCAAATTTTCTTAAGGAGATCTCTAGTCTGTCGGATTCTATTGTTTCCTCTATTTATTTTCATTGTTTATTTAAGAAGGCCTTTGTATCTCTCCTTGTTCTCTGTATCTCTGCATTCCGTTCATTATATATTTCTGTTTCTCCCTTACCTTTTGCATCTCTTTTTTCCTCAGCTATCTATAAAGCATCAGATAACCACTTTGCCATCTTGCATTTCTTTTTATTTGGAACAATTTTGGTCACTGTCTCCTTTACACTGTTATGAACCTCTGTCCATAGTTTTTCATTCACTCTATCTACCAGATCTAATCCCTTAAATCTATTCATCCCTTCTACTGTATAATCATAAGGTATATGAATTAATTCATACCTGAATATTCTGGTGGTTTCCCCTATTTTCTTCAATGTAAGCCTGGATTTTGCAACAAGTAGCTCATGATCTGAGCCACTTTCAGGTCCATTTCTTGTTTTTACTGATTGTATAGAAAGTTTCCATCTTTGATCCAAAGAACATAATCTGGTTTCAGTATTGATCATTTGGTGATGTCCATGTATGGGGTCATCTCCTGTGCTCTTGGACAAATGTGTTTACTGTGACCAGCATATTCTTTTGACGAAACTCTGTTAGCCTTTGCCCTGCTTCATTTTGTACTCTAAGGCTAAACTTGTCTGCTTTTCTGGGTAACTCTTGACTTCCTGCATTTGCATTCCAATCCCCTTTGATGAAAAGGACATTTTTGTTTGCTTGTTTTAGTCATGGAAGGTGTTGTATGCCTTCAGAGATCCAGTAAGCTTCAGCTCCTTTTGCATCAGTAAGTAGGGCATAGACTTGGATTACTGTGATATTGAATGGTTTGCCTTGGAAACAAATCAAGATCATTCTGTCATTTTTGAGGGTGCACCGAATACTTCATTTTTGACTCTTGTTGACTATGAGGGCTACTCCACATTGTCTAATGAATTCTTGCCCACAGTAATAGATATAATGGTCACCTGAATTAAATTCATCTATTCTCATCCATTTAAGTTCATGGATTCCTCAGATGTCAATGTTCAGTCTTTCCATCTCCTGCTTGACCACTTTCAATTTGCCTTGATTCATAGACCTAACCTCTCAGATTACTATGCAATATCATTCTTTATAGCATTGAATTTTACTTTCACCACCTGACACATCTATGGTTGAGTGTCATTTCTGCTTTGACCCAGCTACTTCATTCTTTCTGGAGTTATTAGTAATTTCTCTCCATTCTTTCCCAGTAGCTTATTGAAAATCTTCTGACCTGGGGTCTAGTCTTCTTGTGTTATGTTTTTCAGCCTTTTCATACAGTTTATGGGATTCTCACAGCAAGAATATTGGAATTGATTGCCATTTCCTCCTGCAGTGGGCCATATTTTTTTCAGAACTCTTCATTATGACCTGTCCTTCTTGGGTGGCCCTGCATAGCATAACTCAAAACTTTAAGTTATGCAAGCCACTTTACCAGGACAAGGCTATAATCTATGAAGAGGATCACCATAGTTACTGACCCTGAGTTGCAAATCTCTGCTGATTTCAAAAAGAACTCATTTCTGCTGGAGAAATATCTGGCAGTCCATTTACTTCAGTTCAACATCTGGATTGAAAACTTACCTCAATTGTCACATATATA
Source organism: Bos javanicus (assembly GCF_032452875.1). Taxonomy (NCBI): domain Eukaryota; kingdom Metazoa; phylum Chordata; class Mammalia; order Artiodactyla; family Bovidae; genus Bos; species Bos javanicus. Next base: position 5,294,347 of record NC_083876.1, on the reverse strand, counting down.
ACTAGGAAAAAATACTATCTTCCATACATACACACTGCATCAATTCTAAGTGGAAATACCCATAAAAGTGCAACACAAAATTTCTTTGAGAAACAAAGAGAAGTATTTACCCTGCACTGGTTTTTACTATCTTTTTTTTTTTTTTTTTTTTTTTTTGAGTGGGTACTGATGTATTTTAATCATAAGCTATATTGAGTCCTGAGCTGATGGAAACAACATCCTGGATATGGATTATGAAGTGTCCTTTGAGGAAACAGAGCCCCTGTTGTATCTCTTATTCACCACCTGTGCATATTATCCCTTCCAGTTAGTCTTAAATATCTTACTAAACCAGGTTTGTTTTGCCTGACAGGCAGCAAGACAAAATGCTGAGATGCTGAGGTTTGCAGCAATGAGAGCATTTATTCATAAGGCAGCTAAGCAGGGAGATGGGAGAACAAGTCTCATATTCACCTGCTTGAAGGCAATGGACTTTGAGTATTAAGGGGGTAAAAAATAAAGAAACAAGATGGTATGAGTTGAAGGGAGCAAAATGAAAATGGGGAAAGGTGATTGGAGAAAGGTATGGTAATTGTCATTCTGCACAAGTGTTACTAAGCCACAAGCATGTTCAAAAATTGGACACTTAGCATAATATGAGAGTGTAGTTTTTGGCTCTCTGACTTCAACAGTGCATCAAGTGGACACTCACACATACAGAGTTGGAGGATCAGTGGTCTTATCCAGTCTCAACCATTTGATCTCAAACTAGACTTGACTGACTCCAATTTCCTAGAAAACAAGTTGGGAAAACACCTCATTGTTTAGACTATGTGCTGCTTGGAGGACATGCAAGCCTGTGAAACAACAGTTAAAGTGACTTTGATTAGTGAAGGCAAGTTACAGATGAAGTGGATTTTCCCAGTGATTGCACATGTTTTCACATATTTGTTGTGTTTTTTTAAGGAGTGACAAAAATAGCCAGAGGCAACAATTAGGGACCAATTTTTAAGAAATGCTATTTTCTTCAGTAATATTAATTCTTTTAGAAAAGATTTTTCAGTGTGGATAAATTTTAAAATCTTTATTAAATTTATTACAATACTGTTTCTGTTTTGTGTGTGTGTGTGTGTGTGTGTGTGTGTGTGTGTGTGTTTTGTGCTTGCAAGGTATGTAGGATCCTAACTCTCCAACCAGGGATTATACTGGCACCCATTGCATTGAATGGCAAAGTCTTAACCACTGGACCAACCACCAGAGAAATTCCAGTAATATTAACTCAAAATGAGTTGAATGTTTTTGATGTCAACTCTGTTTTATTATTTCAGTATTTTGTATAAACAAAATTAAAAAAAATAAATTTATTGTTTTTGCTGTAGACTGATGATTTTTCTACCCCAAGATTCATATGTTGAAATCCTAACATCCAATGTAATGTTATTAATAAAATAAGGCCTTTTGAAGCTCATTGGATCAGGTCTCATGAATGGGATAAACACCTTTATGGGAGTCTAGAGAGCTTTAAGCCAACTTTTTCACTTTCCTCTTTCACTTTCATCAAGAGGCTTTTTACTTCCTCTTCAATTTGTGCCATAAGGGTGGTGTCATCTGCATATCTAAGGTTATTGATATTTCTCCCAGCAATCTTGATTCCAGCTTGTGCTTCTTCCAGCCCTGCATTTCTCATGATGTACTCTCCATATAAGTTAAAGAAGCAGGGTGACAATATACAGCCTTGACAGACTCCTTTTCCTATTTGGAACAAGTCTGTTGTTCCATGTCCAGTTCTAAATGTGGCTTCCTGACCTGCATACAGGTTTCTCAGAAGGCAGGTCAGGTGGTCTGGTATTCCCATCTCTTTCAGAATTTTCCACAGTTTATTGTGACCCACACAGTCAAAGGCTTTGGCATAGTCAATAAAGCAGAAATAGATGTTTTTCTGGAACTCTCTTGCTTTTTCTATGATACAGAGAATGTTGGCAATTTGATCTCTGGTTTCTCTGCCTTTTTGAAAACCAGTTTGAACATCTGGAATTTCACGGTTCACGTATTGCTGAAGCCTGGCTTGGAGAATTTTGAGCATTACTTTACTAGCGTGTGAGACGAGTGCAATTGTGTGTAGTTTGAACATTCTTTGGCATTGCCTTTCTTTGAGACTGGAATGAAAACTGACTTTTTCCAGTCCTGTGGCCACTGCTGAGTTTTCCAAATTTGCTGGCATATTGAGTGCAGCACTTTCACAGCATCATCTTTCAGGATTTGAAATACCTCAACTGGAATTCCATCACCTTCACTAGCTTTGTTCATAGTGATGCTTTCTAAGGCCCACTTGAATTCAAATTCCACGATGTCTGGCTTTAGGTGAGTGATCACACCATCATGATTATCTTGGTCTTGAAGATCTTTTTTGTACAGTTCTTCTGTGTATTCTTGCCACCTCTTCTTAATATCTTTTGCTTCTGTTAGGTCCATACAATTTCTGACCTTTATCAAGCCCATCTTTGCATGAAATGTTCCCTTGGTATGTCTAATTTCCTTGAAGAGATCTCTAGTCTTTCCCATTCTGTTTTTTCCCCTCTATTTCTTTGCATTGATCACTGAGGAAGGCTTTCCTATCCCTCCTTGCTATTCTTTGGAACTCTGCATTCAGATGCTTATATCTTTCCTTTTCTCCTTTGCTTTTCACTTCTCTTCTTTTCACAGCTATTTTTAAGGCCTCCTCAGGCAGCCATTTTGCTTTTTTGCATTTCTTTTTTTAGGGGATGATCTTGATCCCTGTCTCCTGTACAATGTCACGAATCTCTGTCCATAGTTCATCAAAAACTCTATCAGATCTAGTCCCTTAAATCTATTTCTCACTTCCACTGTATAATCGTAAGTGATTTGATTTAGGTCATACCTGAATAGTTTAGTGATTTTCCCTACTTTCTTCAATTTAAGTCTGAATTTGGCAATAAGGAACTCATGATCTGAGCCACAGTCAGATCCAGGTCTTGTTTTTGCTGACTGTATAGAGCTTCTCCATCTTTGGCTGCAAAGAATATAATCAATCTGATTTCGGTGTTGACTGTCTGGTAATGTCCATATGTAGAGTCTTCTCTTGTGTTGTTGGTAGAAGGTGTTTGTTATGACCAGTTTGTTCTCTTGGCAGACCTCTATTAGCCTTTGCCCTGCTTCATTCTGTACTTCATGGCCAAATTTGTCTGTTACTCCAGGTGTTTCTTGACTTCTTACTTTTGCATTCCAGTCCCCTATAGTGAAAAGGACATCTTTTTTGGGTGTTAGTTCTAAAAGGTCTTGTAGGTCTTCATAGAACCGTTCAACTTCAGTTTCTTCAGTGTTACTGGTTGGGGCATAGACTTGGATTGCTGTGATATGGAATGGTTTGTCTTGGAAACAAACAGAGATCATTCTGTCACTTTTGAGATTGCACCCAAGTACTGCATTTCAGACTCTTTTGTTGACCATGATGGCTACTCCATTTCTTCTGAGGGATTCCTGCCTGCAGTAGTAGACATAATGGTCATCTGAGTTAAATTCACCCATTGCAGTCCATTTTAGTTCTCTAGCAGGCATCATATTGATAGGTTTTGGGCTTCCCACATTACATTAGTGGTAAAGAGCTGATCTGCCAATGTAGAAGACATAACAGACATGGGTTTGATCCCTGGATCAGGTAGTTTCCCTGTAGGAGGGCATGACAACCCATCCCAGTATTCTTATTTTCAGAATTCCATGGACAGAGGAGTATAGCAGGTTACAGCCCATAGGGTCCCAAAGAGACACAACTAATGCAACTTAACCCACACACATAGGTGAATCCTGTTATTTTTACTCAATTATTCACTCTATATTGGACCATTTAGTTCATTTATATTTAAAGTGATTATTCATAGATCTGTATTTATTGTCATTTTCTTACTTCTCTGTTTTGTAGTTTGCTAAGTGTTTTCTTTTGTGATATGAAGTTTTCTTTAAAGTAGTGTGTTGATTCTTTTTCCTTTTTGTGTACATATATTAGGTTTCCAATGTGCTGTTATCAAAAAGTTCATATGTATCAAATTATAACTATATTTACTTATTTGAAAGTGGTAGTTACTTAAATTCAAACAGATTCTAAATGATTTATATTTTTACTTCCAATACCATTTTATGTTTATGATGCTATGTTTTACATTTTCGTGTATAATCTTTAACTATTTAATGCAGCTGTAGTTGATGTTACTATTTTTGTTTTAACCTCTTTACTAGTTTATTTTAGTGATTGTTCTACTGAGTTTATGTTTGCAGTTACCATTGAAAATTTTCCTCTCATACATTTTCTTTCTTTTTATGACTTTTTGGTTTTCACCTAGAGACCCTTCAATTTTTTTTTTTTTTTTTTTTTTTTTTTTTTATTCCAATTTTATTTTATTTTTAAACTTTACATAATTGTATTAGTTTTGCCAAATATCAAAATGAATCCGCCACAGGTATACATGTGTTCCCCATCCCGAACCCTCCTCCCTCCTCCCTCCCCATACCATCCGTCTGAGCCGTCCCAGTGCACCAGCCCCAAGCATCCAGCATCATGCATCGAACCTGGACTGGCAACTCGTTTCTTACATGATATTTTACATGTTTCATTGCCATTCTCCCACATCTTCCCACCCTCTCCCTCTCCCACAGAGTCCATAAGACTGTTCTATACATCAGTGTCTCTTTTGCTGTCTCGTACACCGGGTTATTGTTACCATCTTTCTAAATTCCATATATATGCGTTAGTATACTGTATTTATGTTTTTCCTTCTGGCTTACTTCACTCTGTATAATAGGCTCCAGTTTCATCCACCTCATTAGAACTGATTCAAATGTATTCTTTTTAATGGCTGAGTAATACTCCATTGTGTATATGTACCACAGCTTTCTTACCCATTCATCTGCTGATGGACATCTAGGTTGCTTCCATGTCTTGGCTATTATAAACAGTGCTGCGATGAACATTGGGGTACACGTGTCTCTTTCCCTTCTGGTTTCCTCAGTGTGTATGCCCAGCAGTGGGGTTGCTGGATCATAAGGCAGTTCTATTTCCAGTTTTTTAAGGAATCTCCACACTGTTCTCCATAGTGGCTGTACTAGTTTGCATTCCCACCAACAGTGTAAGAGGGTTCCCTTTTCTCCACACCCTCTCCAGCATTTATTATTTGTAGACTTTTGGATCGCGGCCATTCTGACTGGTGTGAAATGGTACCTCATAGTGGTTTTGATTTGCATTTCTCTGATAATGAGTGATGTTGAGCATCTTTTCATGTGTTTGTTAGCCATCTGTATGTCTTTTTTGGAGAAATGTCTATTTAGTTCTTTGGCCCATTTTTTGATTGGGTCGTTTATTTTTATGGAGTTGAGCTGTAGGAGTTGCTTGTATATTTTTGAGATTAGTTGTTTGTCGGTTGCTTCATTTGCTATTATTTTCTCCCATTCTGAAGGCTGTCTTTTCACCTTGCTAATAGTTTCCTTTGATGTGCAGAAGCTTTTAAGGTTAATTAGGTCCCATTTGTTTATTTTTGCTTTTATTTTCAATATTCTGGGAGGTGGGTCATAGAGGATCCTGCTGTGATGTATGTCGGAGAGTGTTTTGCCTATGTTCTCCTCTAGGAGTTTTATAGTTTCTGGTCTTACGTTTAGATCTTTAATCCATTTTGAGTTTATTTTTGTGTATGGTGTTAGAAAGTGGTCCAGTTTCATTCTTTTACAAGTGGTTGACCAGATTTCCCAGCACCACTTGTTAAAGAGATTGTCTTTAATCCATTGTATATTCTTGCCTCCTTTGTCGAAGATAAGGTGTCCATATGTGCGTGGATTTATCTCTGGGCTTTCTATTTTATTCCATTGATCAATATTTCTGTCTTTGTGCCAGTACCATACTGTCTTGATAACTGTGGCTTTGTAGTAGAGCCTGAAGTCAGGTAAGTTGATTCCTCCAGTTCCATTCTTCTTTCTCAAGATCGCTTTGGCTATTCGAGGTTTTTTGTATTTCCATACAAATTGTGAAATTATTTGTTCTAGCTCTGTGAAGAATACTGTTGGTAGCTTGATAGGGAATCTATAAATTGCTTTGGGGAGTATACTCATTTTCACTATATTGATTCTTCCAATCCATGAACATGGTATATTTCTCCATCTATTAGTGTCCTCTTTGATTTCTTTCACCAGTGTTTTATAGTTTTCTATATATAGGTCTTTAGTTTCTTTAGGTAGATATATTCCTAAGTATTTTATTCTTTCCGTTGCAATGGTGAATGGAATTGTTTCCTTAATTTCTCTTTCTGTTTTCTCATTATTAGTGTATAGGAATGCAAGGGATTTCTGTGTGTTGATTTTATATCCTGCAACTTTACTGTAGTCATTGATTATTTCTAGTAATTTTCTGGTGGACTCTTTAGGGTTTTCTATGTAGAGGATCATGTCATCTGCAAATAGTGAGAGTTTTACTTCTTCTTTTCCAATTTGGATTCCTTTTATTTCTTTTTCTGCTCTGATTGCTGTGGCCAAAACTTCCAAAACTATGTTGAATAGTAATGGTGAAAGTGGGCACCCTTGTCTTGTTCCTGACTTTAGAGGAAATGCTTTCAATTTTTCACCATTGAGGATAATGTTTGCAGTGGGTTTGTCATATATAGCTTTTATTATGTTGAGGTATGTTCCTTCTATTCCTGCTCTCTGGAGAGTTTTTATCATAAATGGATGTTGAATTTTGTCAAAGGCTTTCTCTGCATCTATTGAGATAATCATATGGTTTTTATTTTTCAATTTGTTAATGTGGTGTATTACATTGATTGATTTGCGGATATTGAAGAATCCTTGCATCCCTGGGATAAAGCCCACTTGATCATGGTGTATGATCTTTTTAATGTGTTGTTGGATTCTGATTGCTAGAATTTTGTTAAGGATTTTTGCATCTATGTTCATCAGTGATATTGGCCTGTAGTTTTCTTTTTTTGTGGGAGACCCTTCAATTTTTGTTTAAGAATTGTGAGTGGTGACAAACACTTTCAGTTCTTGATTGTTTGGGAAACTCTTCATCTCTTCCTCATTTGTAAATGATAACCTTGTGGAGTAGAATATCCTTGGATCATCTTTACTATCATTACTCTGAATTATTTTTCATGTACTTTGCTTATTTATTCTTCATTAATTTTTACTTGTGGGTTTCTAAGTTGTTCCTTCATTTGGACAATGTTTCTCTGTCTTTTCTTTTTAACTCAATGTGTTTGAAGCCTCTTTTTGCCATGCTTTGAGACTAAATTCTTTTTTTCCTTTTAGTTTCTGTCCTCAGTAGGTAAGGTTTTCCAGTAGTTTGTGTAAGCTTTGTGTATAGTGTAATTTGTACTTGTGGGAAGAAGGGAGTTTTTGTTTTTGTTTTTGTTTTTTGATGGACAAGGCTGTGTGAGGTGGTATTCCTGTCTGCTGATGATTGAGGTGGTATTTTTGTCTTGTTTGTTTTTTGGATCAGGCATCCTTCACAGAGTGCTGCTGGCAGTTAGGTGATGCCATCTCTTCTATACAGGCGGCTGCCTTTGTGGGAGTTCTCACTAATTGACAATCCTTAGGGTTAAGAGTTCTCTGGCACGCCATGCGAGGGGGCCGCCCGTACCTTTCTGCCTGCAAAATGGCTCCCGGGAGCGTCGCTTCCAGTGACACCTCTTCCTCTACCTCCTCGGCCTCCTCAGCCTCCGCAGAGGGGTCGTCCAGGCCGTCAGGGTCTGAAAAGCCAGGCCTGGCCCGGGGGCCGTCCGGGCGCCGCGCCGCCATCCTCCGGTGCTGCGCATGGTGCTGGAGGCACTGCAGGCCGGGGAGCTAAAAAAAAAAAAAAAAGAGTTCTCTGGCAGTCTAAGTCTTAAAGTCAGTGCTCCCACTTGGTGAATTGAGATTCCACAGGTGGTTTGGTATGGCATTGCTGGTGCTGCTGCTAAGTCACTTCAGTCGTGTCTGACTCTGTGCAACCCCATAGACGGCAGCCCACCAGGCTCCACCGTCCCTGGGATTCTCCAAGTAAGAACACTGGAGTGGGTTGCCATTTCCTTCTCCAACGCATGAAAATGAAAAGTGAAAGTGAAGTCGTTCAGTCGTGTCCGACTCTGTGTGACCCCATAGATGGCAGCCCACCAGGTCCACCGTCCCTGGGATTCTCCAGGCAAGAACACTGGAGTGAGTTGTCACTTCCTTCTCCAATGCGTGAAAGTGAAAAGTGAAAGTGGCATCACTCATTTGTCTCCTCTTAGCGACCCCATGGACTGCAGCCCACCAGGCTCCTCCATCCATGGGATTTTCCAGGCAAAAGTGCCGGAGTGGGGTGCCATTACCTTCTCCATGGTATGGCATTAAGTGGGATTAAAACAAGTACACAAAAACAAGAAACAAAACACACACCCCAGACAAATCCAATTTAAAAAATCAGGCAAATAATTACTTAAATAATGGAATATATATATATATATATATATATATATATACTTATATACCCATGAGCAAAACCAAAACAATTCAAAAAATAAAAGTAAAATGTACAATAGATTGACCCAGTGAACAAAGGAAACCAAAAATGCTTTCAATCAGTTAAAAGCAAAACTAACTATACCACAAACTGGAAAAAAAAAAAAACTAAAGCAAGGTGCCAACTGGGCAATTAAGCAGTAAATACAAAACAAACTAAAAATACATGGTGAGAAAAAGAAAAGAAAGAAAAGAAGACTAGAAATGCAAAGGTAAACACAGATAGATAAAGAAGAGATATATATTAAAGAATAACTACAGTTAAGAAAAGAGCAGTAAAAAAAGCAAACAAAAGAATAAATGTAGAAAACTAATAATAAATTTTAAAAAAATTAAAAATTAGAATTAAAAAAGGGAAACTTCATAGAACTGCAAAAGACCAATGTAGCGGCAGAAGTATATAAAAGAACCTAAAAAGTGTGATTAAAAAATTCTCAAAACTGAAATTAATAATACTAATAAAATCAACAACTACAGCAAGGTGGCGGGGGGGAGGGAACAAAATAAAAGGAAAAAATCCAGAAGCAATTACAGAGTATGTCAGATAAAGTCAAAATACACGAATAATAAACATTTTTCTTAAGTCTCCTTGATCAATGTCCTTTCCTTTGCTGGGAGTCACAATCTACCTCACCTCCCTAGGATGCCCTCCAATACTGGACTGCTCTCTGGATCCTCTGTAAGGGCAGCTTACTACTCCTCTATGACTTGCCTCCTATGGCCACTTCTGTCAGAACTAGTGCATTTTCTTTTGTTGGAATTCTCACTGTCTTTCTATATATTCCATAGGTACAGATTCTACCTAATTGATCATATGTGGGAAGTTTTGTGTCTTCTTCCTTAGCCACACTGCCCCTGGGTTTCAATTGTTATTTTATCTCCACCTCTGCATGTGAGTCATCCACAGGGGTTTGCTCCTGAGGCTGCCCTGGAGGACTTGAGTCTGTCCCAGTCAGAACCAGTGGTTCCTAGGGCAGCAGGAAATTTGGTGCTCTAGAAGGACATGGCAACCCACTCCGCTATTCTTTCCTGGAGGATCCCTTGGACAGAGAAGCCCACAGGCTATCATCCACAGGGTCCCAAAGAGCTGGACATGAGCAAAGCAACTCCACACATACTCGTGCAGGATTTTTTTTTTTTTTTCTTTCCTCTGGCAACTCTGTCCCAGTGGGGATCATGCATGGAGGTGGCATGGTTGCTTGGATCAAGGGGACCCTGGCAATATCAGCCGTACATGAGTTCCAACAGTTATTGTCACAGGAGATACGGTGACGTAGAAGATATGGTTACACAGAAGATATGGTGATAGGGCTTTTTCTAACCTGTGACAGTTCTGCCCCAGTAGGACTGAGCATGAAGGTGCAGCTGCTTGGGGTGCAGGGACTACAGCAGCACCAAGGGTGCAGGGACACCAACTGCCTCAGCCACAGGAGCAATGGCCCTAACAGAATCTTTTTCTAGCCTCTGGCGACTTGTGATCAGAGGGCCTCTTTGGCCAGTCCCTCTCTGTTGATCTGCTCATTCAGAAATTTAAATGACCACCCTTGGTAGGATCATTCTCTTTTGCTCGGCACATCAGGCACTTAAAGGGGCCCCCTGACGGGGTTTTACTCTGTTGTTCAGCTGTACATCTGTCAGTTAAAGGCCGACCTCTCTATTGTTCAGCTGCCAGTGCCAGTGTTTGGGGAGACGGAGGCTACAGTGATGGCTCAACAGTATCACCTTGCCTTCATGACTGCTTGGTTTTTCTCCACAGGCATTTTCCACCACAATCTCCTCCTTCACATCCCCTTGGACCTCTCTCTGCACTGTAATCTATATACTCTAGCTCCCAGGTGCTGTGCTTTTTAGGGGACTTGCGTCCTTGTCAGGGTTAGGTATGGCTGCAGCAAGGATTGTCTGTGTGATTCTTACTCCATTTAGACTGTCACAAGTCAGCTGTTTCATTCTCAGCCTCAAATATTTCTCCTCTGTCCCAAACAATTGCCCCACTGTTTCAGTTCCCCCACCTGGCAAGGGCAGGTCCAGTCCTGGTAACTCTCCTCTTTTTCCCACTACTTCCTTCATCCTACTGAATTTCTCATGGTTCCCAGTGGTCTAGTACTGTTGTTCACTCTCAGCTGGTGTTCTTCAAGATCTTCTGTGTCTGAAGGTGTAGTCCTGATGTATCCATGGAGAGAGATGTACTCTACATCCACCTACTCCTCTGCCAGCTTGTTTTCTGCCAGGAGTATCCTTCGTTTTAGGTCTTCCCTTTTCATTATTTAAATATAGAATGTCACTTCCTTCTGGACTATACGTTTTCTGCTAATTTTTTTTGCCAATAGCCTTATGTGGGTTCCTTTATATGTGATTCTTTACTTTTCTCTAGCTGTCTTTATTTTTTTTTTAACAACAATATTGTATTGGTTCTGCCATATATCTATCTTTAAAATTCTCTATAATATTTTTTGACATTTTAATTATGATATGTCTTGTGTAGGTCTCTTTGGGTTTGTCTTGTTTGAGACTCTATGTTTGAGAACCTAAGCATACGTTTTCTTCTTTCAGATTAGGGGTGAATTCAGCCATAATATTATCAAATACATCACTGTCTCTTTTTTTTCTTTCTTCTTCTGGGACCTCAAGAATCTTAGTGCATTTGATGTTACTCTAGAATTTTCTTAAATTATCTCTCAATACTTTTTATTTTTGCTGTTTTGATTTGATGATTTATGCATTCTTCTGTATCACTTTATATACTGTTAATTCCTTCTAGTGTATATTTCATTTTGGTTACTGTATTGTTTAATTCTAATAAGTTCTTTTTATGTTTTCTAGTTTTTTGTTGAAGTTCTCATTGCGTTCCTCTATTTTTCTCCATGTTCAGTAATCATTTTTATTACTAGTGCTTTCAAATCTTTATCAGAAAAATCATCTCCATTTCATTAGTGATTTGTACTTAGGTTTTGTCTTATCCTTTCAATTGAAACCTATTCTTCTGTCTTCTTATTTTATTTTATTTGACTTTCTCTATGCATCTCTATGAAATTAGGCTAAGCAGTTATATATCCTTATCTTCTTGGGTTCAAGTTTCCATATACAGTTTCTATGTGCTTAGTGGCTTTGGCAGGAGAGCTGAATGTGCAGTGAGAATGAGCTATGTCTGCTCTTGGAATGTACTGTCAGTCATCTTACTGTTTGAAAATACCATTGGAAAGGGAGTGTCTAGAGCCAAAGCTAGGTGTGAGCTAGGGCTTCTCCCAGGGTCAGTGACTGTCATTCCTTGTCAGGCTGATGGGGCATGAGCAGGAGACCTAAGGGAGTTGGGCTTCTCCCTTTCATGCTGGTAGTCTCTGCCTTGGTTTGGGGTAGATTCAAGGCCTAAGTGCTGAAGATGTACTTCTGAGCTGGCTTTGCATTGTCCCCAGTGTGCCTGCGAGTGCGCACAAATGACAATGGCAGTTTCCCCTTGGCTAGACTTGAGGGGTTGGAGCCACACTCCTGATATGACTCTGATTTTCCCTGTGTGCATGCACACACGTAGAACAATAATGGCAGTCTCCGTCACTGGGAAGCAGTGCTGTACAGGAAGGGCTGATCAAGAGTCCAGTGCTGGCCAAAGGAGTAGGGAATATGGTGCTGGCCTAGCAAAATGGCCAGAACACCAGGCAACTTTCAGTTTGCTTAGTATAGACTGGGACTTTGAGGAAGTAAGTCTGTGTACACACTCTTCTAGAGTGAAATGTCAGCTTATTTCAGCCCTCTGGTAAGCCCCCTTGCCTTTCGAACGAACTAATAGTGTTCATCTTAGTGGTGCCAGAACCTGGAACTTGGTTACCTAATAAGGAGCTCAAACCCCTGCTGCTGAGGGAGGATCCCCCACCCTGTGGAATGTCTCTTCTCTTCTGGACCAGCTGATGGAGATTTGGGTCCCATCTAGATCGCTTTTTCTGCTTGCTTCCCAGACTCCGTGTAATTCTTTAACATCAAGTTGTAGGAAAGTTCTTCTGCCGGTCTTCATGTTGCTCTCAGTAATAGTTATTCTATATATAATTGCAATTTTGATGTGTTGTGGGGATATGTGAGCTCAGGGTCTTCCTACTCTGTCACCTTAATTCCGCCCTTATATACTTCTTTTGAACATTTCTCAAAAAGAAAATGTATTCATGTCTGGAAAGGTATGAATAATGTCCGTCCTCAAACTTTTCAAAGAAAATAAACAAGAGGTCAATTCTGGCCTCTTATTGATTTCCATTGCCATCTGTAAACTTGCTTCAACCCACCAACGTTAGAATTTTATTTTAATACTCATCAGCACATTTGTTAATTAAAAAAATACGTCTTCAAAAATCAGCTGAGGTTATTTTGCATAGCTTTTATCCTTACTTGACATTTTACTAGACATTGGATGATAATTTTACTTCTGTTTCATGTTTGAAGTAAAGACTTCATTCCTTCATTTAAAACCTTTTATCTCCAAACTCTCTATAACTTCCAGTCCAGTCTTAGTGGAAATGGTGGATTGCACTTAAACTTTTCACTCCTAATTTCTCATTTACCCTTCCTTGATCTGTTTACTGTTTAATGATGTGACAAAGACAAAATGATCCACTAGATCACTAATAATTATTCTGAGAATAAATTTGTGAGATGCATCTTTGACTTTAACTTACTGAGGTTTTCTTTCTGTGACATTATACTGCACTTCCTGAATTTTGAAACTTATTTCCCTTTGATTCTAAAAAATCAGAAAAAAATTTTGATTTTAACAAAAAGTTTTGTTTTCCTCTATCCTTTTTGTTCACTGCTTTGAAGTTTCTCTTCTCTTTCTCTTTAAGCCTCTTTTTTTCCTTTCTTGCCTGCAGAATGTTTTCTTTTCAGGTTTCATTATTAGAGATGGTTTTACTGACCCATGCACTTTTTATTTCTTTAAATATTTTGCTGTGCTATTTATATTAAAAATAAATATCTAGAATTGATGATGATATTAATTTTTTTTCTTATGCATTTAAGTCAGAGAATTTTAACTTTGGTGTATCATACATACTGTACTTATACATGTTAACATTCAATTTTCATCTCTCCTTTGGCATCACTGTGTTCTCCAAAATTTTTACATCAATAGTCTAGCCATTTATATTTCGACACTGAGCTGAAGTAGTGCTTTGTGAATTTTAGGCACTACATTCTTCTTAACTGTACAGTTTGCAAATATTTTCTACAAATCTATGCATTCTCATTGTATTTTGATTTTGGTTTCCCTTGCTATGCAAAAGCTTTTGAGCTTAATTAAGTTTCATTTGTTTATTTTTGCTTTTATTCTCATTACTCTAGAAGTATTGAAAAAGATATTGTTGTAATTTATGTCAAAGAAGTTTCTACCTATATTTTCCTCACGTATTTTTACTATACAGCCTTACATTTAGGACTTTATCTCATTCTGTGTTAATTTTTGTGTATGGTATTAAATAATGCTCTAATTTCATTCTCTTATATGTAGCCTTCCAATTTTCCCAGCAACATTAACTGTAGAAACTATCTCTCTCCATTGTATAGCCTTGACTCCTTTGTTGTAGGAGTCATATGTGTTGTGGGTTTATTTCTAGGCTTTCTTTCCTATTTTACTGAACTATCTTTATGTTTTTGTGCCAGTACCATTCTGTTTTGACTCCTGTTCCTTTGTAATGTAGTGTGAAAACAGGGAACCTAATTGTCAAGAGGCACATGGAAAGATGTCCCACATTGCCAATTACTAGTGAAATGCTAATAAAGCCTACAATGAGATATTGTCTCAAACCAGTAGGAATGGTCTTTATCAAACAATCTACAACAAATGTAAGAGACTGCACTGCATTGCATGCATGCTTGGTAATATCTGACTCTTTGCGACCCCAAGGACTGTAACCCACTAGCTCCTCTGTCCATGGCATTCACCAGGCAAGAATACTGGAGTGGGTTGTCATTTCTTTTTCCAGGGGCTCTTCCTAACTCAGGGACTGAACCCATGTCTCCTACATTGGCAGGTGAGGTCTTTACTGCTGAGCCACCTAAGCCACATGGGAAATGCTGGAGACAGTGTGGAAAAAAAAGAACTCTGTAGGAGGGTGGGGATGTAAATTAGGGCAGCAACTATAGAAAACAATGTGAAAGTCCCTTAAAAATCGAATATCCAGAAATCCCACCCTTGGTAATATATCAGGAGAACATGGCTTGAAAGTATCCATGCACTTCAATATTCATTGCAGCTCTGTTTACAGAAGCCAAACATGGTATCAACTTAAATGTCCATTGACAGAGAAATGAATAAAGGAAATGTGGTTTGTATATAAAATGAAATATCACTGAACTATTGAAAAGAATATAATAATAATAGTTAAAGCAGCATGGATTGACACGGAGATTATCATACTGAGTGAAGTAAGTCAGACAGAGAAAGACAAATATCATATGATATTTCATACATGGAGTCTAAAATATATATATATATATATATATATATATGTATATATATGTATATATATGAGCTGATTTACAAAACAGAAACTAAACAAACTCAGTCTTAGAGAATGAACTTATGGTTACCAGCAGGGGAGAGATAGACTGGAATATGGGTATTGATATGTACACAGTTCAGTACAGTTCAGTCACTAAGTCGTGTCAGACTCTTTGTGACACCATGAAATGCTAGGCCTCCCTGTACATCACCAACTCCTGGAGTCCACCCAAACCCATGTCCATTGAGTCGGTGATGCCATCCAACCATCTCATCCTCTGTTGTCTCCTTCTCCTCCTACCCTCAATCTTCCCCAGCATCAGGGTCTTTTCAGATGAGTCAGCTCTTCGCATCAGGTGGCCAAAGTACTGGAGCTGCAGCTTCAACATCAGTCCTTCCAATGAACACCCAAGACTGATCTTATTTAGAATGGACTGGTTGGATCTCCTTGTTGTCCAAGGGACTCCCAAGAGTCTTATCCAAAGCCATAGTTCAAAAGCATCAATTTTTCAGTGCTCAGCTTTCTTTATAGTCCAATTCTCACATCCATACATGATTACTGGAAAAACCATTGCATTTACTAGACGGATCTTTGTTGACAAAGTAATGTCTCTGCTTTTTAATATGTTGTCTAGGTTGGTCAAAACTTTCCTTCCAAGAAGTAAGCATCTTTTAATTTAATGTGTGCAATCATCATCTGCAGTGATTTTGGAGGCCAGAAAAATGAAGTCAGCCACTGTTTCCCCATCTATTTCCCATGAAGTGATGGGAACAGATAGCATGATCTTAGTTTTCTGAATGTTCAGCTTTAAGCCAACTTTTTAAACTCTCCTCTTTCACATTCATCAGGAGATCTTTAGTTCTTCACTTTCTGCCATAAGGGTGGTGTCATCTGCATATTTGAGGTTATTGATATTTGTCTTGGCAATCTTGATTCCAGCTTGTGTTTCTTTCAACCCAGCATTTCTCATGATCCACTCTGCATATAAGTTAAATAAGCAGGGTGGCAATATATAGTCTTGATATACTCCTTTACCTATTTGGAACCAGTCTGTTGTTCCATGTCCAGTTCTAACTGTTACTTCCTGACCTGCATACAGGTTTCTCAAGAGGCAGGTCAGGTGGTCTGGTATTCCCATCTCTTTCAGAATTTTCCACAGTTTATTGTGACCCACACACTCAAAGGCTCTGGCATAGTAAATAAAACAGAAATAGATGCTTTTCTGGAACTCTCTTGCTTTTTCAATGATCCAGCAGATGTTGGCAATTTGATCTCTGGTTTATCTGCCTTTTCGAAAACCAGCTTGAACATCTGGAAGTTCATGGTTCACGTATTGCTGAAGCCTGGCTTGGAGAATTTTGAGCATCACTTTACTAGTGTGTGAGATGAGTGCAATTGTGTGGTAGTTGGAACATTATTTGGCATTGCCTTTCTTTGGGATTGGAATGAAAACTGACCTTTTCCAGTCCTGTGGCCACTGCTGAGTTTTCCAAATTTGCTGGCATATTGAGTGCAACACTTTCACAGCATCATCTTTCAGGATTTGAAATAGCTCAACTGGAATTTCATCACCTCCACTAGCTTTGTTCATAGTGATGCTTCCTAAGGCCCACTTTACTTCACATTCAAGGATGTGTGGCTAGGTGAGTGATCATGCCATCGTGATTATCTTGGTCATGAAGATTTTTTTTGTACAGTTCTTCTGTGTATTCTGCCACCTCTTCTTAATGTCTTCTACTTCTGTTAGGTCCATACCATTTCTGTCCTTTATTGAGCCCATCTTTGCATGAAATGTTCCCTTGGTATCTCTGATTTTCTTGAAGAGATCTCTGGTCTTTCCCATCCTGTTGTTTTCCTCTCTTTCTTTGCATTGATCTCTGAGGAATGCTTGCTTATCTCTCCTTGCTCTTCTTTGAAACTCTGCATTCAAATGGTTTATTTTTACTTTTCTTCTTTGCTTTTCACATGTACACTCTGCTGTATTTAAAATAGATAATGAACTAGGACCTATTATTTTTTATATTTATTTATGTATTTATTTTAATTGGTGGATAATGACTTTGCAATATTGTGATGGTTTTTGCCATATAATAGCATGAATTGTTCATCAGTATATATGTGTCACCCCCATCCTGAACCCCCCTCCCACCTCCCTCCCCACCCTATCCCTCTGCCTCAGAAGAAAAGCCAGAACATCATCTTTGGCTGCCCTGCTTCATTCATCTAACTTGCAATTTACATCCATTTTACTCATTGTAATGTACATGTTTCAATGTTACTCTCTCAAATCATCCCACCCTCAACTTCTCCCACTGAGTCCAAATGTTTGTGTTTACATCTGTGCCTGTTTTGCTGTCCCACATGAAGGATCATTGGTACCATTTTTCAAAATTCCATATATATGTGTTAATATACAGTATTTGTCTTTCTCTTTCTGCATTGCTTCACTTTGTATAATAGGCTCTAGTTTCATCTAGCTCATTAGAACTGACTCAAATGGGTTTCTTTTTATAGTTGAGTAATATCCCATTGTGTGTATGTACTTCCTTTACCTTACAAAACCTACGAAGTTCCTTACCCATTCATCTACTGATGGACATCTAGGTTATTTCCACGTCTTAGCTATTGTAAATAGTGCTGCGATGACTATAGGGTACATGTGTCTTTCAATTCTGTTTTCCTCAGAGTATAAGCCCACCAATGGGGTTGCTGGGTCACATGGCAACTTTATTCCCAGTTTTTTAAAAGAATCTCCACACTGTTATCCATAGTGCCTATACCAGTTTGCACTTGTAACAGCAATGTAAGAGGGTTTCCTTTTTTCCAAACCCTATTCAGCATTTCTTGTTTCTAGAATTTTTGATGATGGCAATTCTGACTGGTGTGAGATGACACCTCATTGTGGTTTTGATTTGCATTTACCTAATAATAAATGATATTGAGCATCTTTTCATGTTTTTTTTAGCTATCTCTATGTCTTCTTTGGAGATATGTCTATTAGGTATTTTACCCACTTTTTTATTGGATTTTTCATTTATTTGGTATTGAGCTGCATGAGCTGCTTGTATGTTTTGGGATCAATTCTTTGTCAATTGTTTCATTTGTTATCATTTTCTCCCACTGTGAGGGCTGTCTTTTCACCTTGGTTATAGCTTCCTTTGTTGTGCAAAATATTTTAAGTTTAATTAGTTCCCATTTATACTTTTGTTTTCATTTGCATTGCTTTGGGATGTGGGTCATAGAGGATCTTACTGTGATTTATGTCTGGGAGTGTTCTGCCTATGTTTTCCTCTAGGAGCTTCATACTTTCTGGTCTTACACTTAGGTCTTTAATCCAGTTTGAGTTTATTTTTGTGTATGCTGTTAGAAAGTGTTCTAGTTTCATTATTTTATACATAGTTGACCAGTTTTCCCAGCACCACTTGTTGCAGAGACTATCTTTTCTCCATTGTATATATTTGGCCTCTTTGTCAAACATAGGAGAACATGGATTTATCTCTGGACTTTCTATGTTATTCCATTGATCTATATTTCTGTCTTTGTGCCAGTACCATATTGCCTTGATGACTGTAGCTTGGTAGTATAGTCTGAAGTTAGGCAGGTTGATTCCACCAGTTCCATTCTTCTTTTTCAACATTGCTTTGGCTATTTGTGGTTTTTATTGTATTTCCATACAAATTGTGAAATTATTTGTTCTAGTTCGGTAAAAAAATAATGTTGGCAGTTTGATAGGGATTGCAGAGAAATCTATATATTGCTTTGGGTAGGAAACCCATTTTCACTAATCAATAGGATTGTTCCAATCCAAGAACGTGTTATATTTCTCCATCTATTTGTGTCATTTTTTTTTTTTTAATGAGTGTTTTAAAGTTTTGCATGTACAGGTCTTTTTTTTTTTTTTTTTTCTTGAGGTAAATGTATTCCTAAGTATTTTATTCTTTTCATCACAATAATAAATGGGGTTGTTTTCTTAATTTCACTTTCTGGTTTTTCATTGTTAGCATATAGAAATGCAAGGGATTTCTGAATATTAATTTTATATCTTGTGACTTTACTTTATTCAGTGATTAGCTCTAGTAATTTTCTGGTGGCATCTTTAGGATTTTCTATATAGAGACTCATGTCATCTGCAAACAGTGAGAGTTACATTCTTCTTTTCTAGTCTGATTATTTTATTTCTTTTTATTCACTAATTGCTGTAGCTAGGACTTCCAAAATCATGTTGAATAGTAGTGGTGAGAGTGGCACCCTTGTCTTGTCCCTGATTTTAGAGGGAATGCTTTCAATTTACCGTCATTGACAAAAATGTTTGTTGTGGGTTTGTTATATATTGCTTTTATTATGCTAAGATATGACTCTTCAATTCCTATTTCTGGAGATTTTTTATGATAAATCGGTTTGAGTTTTGTCAAATCATTCTCTGTATCTATTGAAACAATCATATGTTTTTACATATTTCAATTTGTTAATATGGAGTATCAAATTGACTGATTTGTAAATATTGATTAATCCTTGATTCCTTGAGTTAAAGCCCACTTGATCATGATATATGTTGTTTTTAAAATGCTATGAGATTCTGTTTGCTAGAATTTTCTTGAGGATTTCTGCATCTATGATCATCAGTATTATTGGCATGTAGTTTTCTTTTTTGTGTGGCATTTTTGTCTATTTTTGGTATCAGGGTGATGGTCTCCTTGTAGAATAAGTCTGAGAGCTGTCCGTCCTCTGCAATGTTTCTGGAAGAGTTTGAGGAGGATTGGTGTTAGTTCTACTCTAAATTTTTGGTAGAATTCATCTGTGAAGCCATCTGGACCTGGGCTTTTGTTTTTTTGGAAAATTTTTTTTCTTTTTTTTATTAGTTTTGCCAAATATCAAAATGAATCTGCCACAGGTATACATGTGTTCCCCATCCTGAACCCTCCTCCCTCCTCCCTCCCCATACCATCCCTCTGGGTCATCCCAGTGCACTAGCCCCAAGCATCCAGTATCGTGCATCAAACCTGGACTGGCAACTCGTTTCTTACATGATATTTTACATGTTTCAATGTCATTCTCCCAAATCTTCCCACCCTCTCCCTCTCCCACAGAGTCCATAAGACTGTTCTATACATCAGTGTCTCTTGGAAAATTTTTGATTGAAGTTCCAATTCCCATGCTTGTAATTGGTCTGTTCATATTTTCAGTTTCTTCCTGTTTAGTTTTAGAAGTTTATACTTTTCTAACAATTTGTTCATTTCTTCCAAGTTGTTCATTTTACTGGCATACAGTTGTCCATAGTAGTCTCAAGATTGTTTGTATTTCTGTGTTGTCTGTTGTAATTTCTCTGTTTTAGTTTCTAATTTTATTGATTTGAGTCATCTTTTTTTACTTGATGAGTCTGGCTAATGATTTGTCTTTTTTTTTTCTATCATCCCAGGGTACCAGCTATTAATTTTATTGATCTTTGCTGTAGTCTCCTTCAATTCTTTTACATTTATTTCTGCTCTGTTTTTGTGATTTCTTTCCTTTTATTAACTTTGGCACCTTTTTGTTCTTTTTCTAATTACTTAAGGTGTAAAGTTAGCTTGTTTATTTGATGTTTCTTTTGTTTCTTGAGGTAGTCTTGTGTTCCTATGAACTTCCCTCTAATCACCATTTAAACTGAATCTGATAGGTTTTGGGTTGTTGTGGTTTCATTATCATTTGTTTCTGTGCATATTTTGATCTCCATTTTTATTTCTTCAGTGAGCTGTTTATTATTCAGAGGCTTGATGTTTAGCCTGCATATGTTTGTGTTTCTTTATAGTTTTAATTTTTCTTGTAGTTGACATGAAATCTTACAGCTTTGTGATCAGAAAAGATGCTTGAAATAATTTCAACTTTTTAAAATTTATCAGCGGAAGATTTGTGGCCCAGGATGTGATCTATCCTGGAAAATGTTTCATGTGCATTTGAGAAAAAGGTGAAATACATTGTTCTGGGGTGAAATGCCCTTTATATGTCAATTAGGTCAAAGTAGCACAATATATCATTAAGGCTTGCATTTCCTTGTTAATTTTGTGTCTGGATGATCTGTCCATTGGTGTGAGTTGGGTATTAATGTCCTCTGCTATAAATGTGTTCTCATTTTCTCTCCTGGAGAAAAGCAAAGATATACCCATTTGAATTCAAAGTTCCAAAGGATAGCAAGGAGAGATAAGAAAGCCTTCCTCAGTGATCAGTGCAATGAAAAAGAGAAAAAAACAATAGAATGAAGAAGACTAGAGATCATTTCAAGAAAATTAGAGATATCAAGGGAACATTTAATGCAAAGATGATCTCAATAAAGGACAGAAATGGTATGGACCTAATAGAAGCAGAATATTTTAAGAAGAGTTGGCAAGAATACACAGAAGAACTATACAAAAAAAATCGTCATGACTCAGATAATCACTATACTGTGATCACTCACACTTACCTAGAACCAGGCATCCTGGAATGCGAAGTTAAATGGGCCTTAGGAAAGATCACTATGAACAAAGCTATTGGAAGTGATGGAATTCCAGTTGAGCTATGATCACTCACACTCACCTAGAACCAGGCATCCTGGAATGCGAAGTTAAATGGGCCTTAGGAAAGATCACTATGAACAAAGCTATTGGAAGTGATAGAATTCCAGTTGAGCTATTTCAAATCCTAAAAGATGAAGCTGTGAAAGTGCTGCACTCTATATGCCAGCAAATTTGGAAAACTCAGCAGTGGCCACAAGACTGGAAAAGGTCAGTTTTCATTCCAACCCTAAAGAAAGAGAATGCCAAAGAATGTTCCAACTACCACACAGTTGCACTCATCTCACACATTAGCAAAATAATGCTGGAAATTCTCAAATACAGCCTTCAACAGTTACGTGAACTGTGAGATTCCAGATATTCAAGCTGGGTTTAGAAAAGACAGAGAGACCAGAGATCAAACTGCCAACATCTGTTGGATAATCAAAAATGTGAGAGAGTTCCAGAAAAACAACTACTTCTGCTTTATTGACTATGACAAAGCCTTTGACTGTGTGGATCACACAAACTGGAAAATTCTTTAAGTGATGGGAATACGAGACCACCTGACCTGCCTCCTGAGAAATCTGTATGCAATCAAAGAAGAAGCAGTTAGAACTGGGCAAGGAAAAACAGACTGGTTCCAACTGAGAAAAGGAGTATGTAAAGGCTGTATATTGTCACCCTGCTTATTTAACTTATATGCAGAGTACATCATGAGAAATGCTGTTCTGGGTGAAGTACAAGCTGGAATCAAGATCGCTGGGAGAAATATCAGTAACCTCAGATACGCAGATGACACCACACTTTTGACAGAATGAGAAGGAGAACTAAAGATCCTCTTGGTGAAAGTGAAAGAGGAGACTGAAAAAGTGGCTTAAAACTCAATATTCAGAAAACTAAGATCATGGCATCTGTTCCCATCACTTCATGGCAAATAGATGGGGAAACCATGACAGACTATTTTGGGGGGTTCCAAAATCACTGCAGATGGCGACTATAGCCATGAAATTAAAAGATGCTTGCTCCTTGGAAGGAAAGTTATGACCAACTTAGACAACATATTAAAAAGTCAAAACATTATTTTGCCAGCAAAAGTCCATCTACCCAAAGCTATCTTTTTTTCCAGTAGTCATGTGTGGATGTTAGAGTTTATAAAGAAAGCTGAGCACCAAAGAATTGATGCTTTTGAACTGAGGTGTTGGAGAACACACTTGAGAGAGGCTTGGACAGCAAGGAGATCCAACAAGCACCTCCTAGAGGAAATCAACCCTGAATATTCATTGGAAGGCCTGATGGTGAAACTCCAGTACTTTGGCCACTTGATGTGAAGAACTGATGATTCATTTGAAAAGACCCTGATGCTGGAAATGATTGAAGGTAGGGGAAGAAGGGGACAACAGAGGATGAGATGTTTGGATGGCATCACCGAATCATAAGTTTGAGTAATATCTGGTAGTTGTTGATAGATAGGGAGGTCTGCATGCTGCAGTCCACAGTGTTGCAAAGAGTCTGACATTACTGAGCAACTGAACTAATCTCATTATTGTGCTACTGTCAATTTCTCCTTTATCAGTTGTTAACACCAATATTGAGGGTTTTATGCATATATATTTATAATTTCTATATCTTCTTCTTGGGTTGGTTCATTGATCATCATGTAGTGTCCTTCTTTGTCTCTTATAATGGGCTTTGTTTTTAGATCTATTTTATCTGATGTGAGTATTGCTACTCCTGCTTTCTTTTTGTCTCTATTTGCATGAAATATCTTTCTCTAGCCCCTAACTTTCAGTCTATATGTTTCCCTAGGTTTGAGATGGATCTCTTGTAGGGTCTTGTTTTTGTTTCCATTCAGCCAGTCTTTATCTGTTGATTGGGACATTTAATCTATTTATATTTAAGGTAATCATTGATAAGTATGATCCTGTTACCATTTACTTTATTGCTTTAGGTTCATTTTTATAATTTTTTTTCTGTGTTTCTTGTCTAGAGAAGATCCTTTAGCATTTGTTGAAGAGTTGGTTTGGTGATGCTGAATTTTTTTAGCTTTTGCTTTTCTGTAAAGTTCTTGATTTCTTTTTTGAATCTTAATGAGATCCTTGCTGGGTAGAATAATCTTGATTGTAGAATTTGTCCCTTTCATCACTTTAAGTATCTACTCTTTTGACCTACAGAGTTTCTGTTGAAATATTAGCTTTTATCCTTATGGGCATACCCCTTTATGTTATGCGTTGGTTTTCCCTTGCTGCTTTTGATACTTATTCTTTATGTTTAATTTTTGTTAACTTGATTAATATGTGTCTTGGTGTGTTTCTTTTTGGGTTTATCCTGTATGGGTCTCTCTGGGCTTCTTGAACTTGGGTGCCTATTTTCTTCTCCATTCTAGGGAAGTTTTTGACTATTATCTCCTTAAATATTTTTTCATGCCCTCTTCTTTAGTCTGCTTCTTCTGGGATGCCTATGATTCGAATGTTGGGGCGTTTAACATTGTCCCAGTGGTCTCTGGGGTTGTTCTCCTTTCTTTTAATTATTTTATAATTTCTCCTATCTGCTTCATTTATTTTCACCATATTATCTTCTGCCTCAGTTACTCTACTGTCAGTTCCTTCCAGAGTGTTTTTAATCTCAGTTATTGCATTGTTTATTATTGATTGTATATTCTTTATTTTTTCTAACTCCTTGTTATACGTTTCTTGCAACTTCTCTATCCATGTCTCTAGTGTATTTTTCTGTACCTCCATTTTGTTTTCAGCTTTTGGACCATCTTTACTATCATTATTGCAGATTCTTTTTCAGGTAGACTCCCTATTTCCTCCTCTTATGTTTGGTTTGTTGGATTTTTATCATGCTCATTCACCTGCTGGGTATTTCTCTGCCTTTTCATTTTGTTTAGTTTGCTGTGTTTAGGATCCCCTTCCTGCAGGCTGGAAGGTCATAGGTCCTCTTGATTGTGGAGTCTTCTCCCTGTGGGTCGGGTTGGACCATTGGCTTGTGAAGGTTTCCTGGCTTGCAGAACTTGTGTCTGTGTTTCTGGGGATGGAGCTGTATCTTATCTCTCTGTAGGGCAGTGCAGTGTCCAGTGGTGAGTTATGTGGTCTATGGGAGTGATATGGCTTTAGGCAGCCTGTCTTTTAATGTTCAAAGTTTTGAACATTAAAACATGTGTTCATGTTTTGCTGCAGGATTAGCATGGGGTGTCTTGCACTGGAGCTCGCTAATCTTGGGTGGAGCTTGGTCTCTGTAGGTTTGGAGGCTTTTGGGTGGGCTCTCATCTATTAATGTTCTCTGGAGTCAGGAATTCCATAATGATCTTAAGTTTAGGAGTTGAGCCTTCCGCCTCTGGATTTCAGTCACCACCTTTTACGGTAGCATCAAGACTTTTCTGTCGACAAAGGGCAAAAGGCAAAACCCCTAAGGTAATGGTGAAACAATGCTCCACAGTCACAAACACCCAAAGAGGTTCACAGAGTTATATAGAGAAGAGAGAAGAATGAGATAGAGGTGACCTGGAGGAGAAAAGGGAAAGCCAAAAGGGTAGAGACAAATCAAGCTGGTAATCAAATCCCTAAGTGAAATTGGATATTAAAAATTAAACTCTAAAAAGCAAAAAAATTAAAAACTAAAGAATAAGTAGCAAAAATTA
This sequence comes from Bos javanicus, assembly GCF_032452875.1. Lineage (NCBI taxonomy): Eukaryota > Metazoa > Chordata > Mammalia > Artiodactyla > Bovidae > Bos > Bos javanicus. The sequence goes on along the minus strand of NC_083876.1, from coordinate 5,269,211 downwards.
AAAACCTAGAATAAAAATTACACTTTCAAAAGTACAAAAAGAAAAGAAAAGAAAAGAAAACAGGACAAACTCATTTTGAAGAAATTGATTTGCCATCCTGGGTATCTAGGGTTTTCTGCCAGTGTTCAGAAGTTATTTTGTGGAAGTTGCTTCACACGCAGATGATCTTTTCTTCTGATATATCTGTGGGGGAAAATGAAGTCTCCCCATCCTATTCCTCTACCATCTCAGGACTGCCCAGAACCTAGTGTTAAAAATGTCTAGCCATTTATACCTGAAATCAGACATCACTCTAAAGATTCTCTTCCTTTAGGGAATGAGATATTCCCTTTCCCATGCTTCTCTTTATCCCATTGGTCAAAACACACAGCTACAATATTTTCTAAATTTCTTTCATGATACTACTTCCCCTCTATTCTGTTATTGACTATTTCACCTTTACCATGTTCATATTGCTTTTTTATCTTAAAAGCAAATTAACTTCTATTTATTCTAAGTAATAAAGTAAATAAGTTCATTTTAATCCAAGTAAAAACAAAATAAAATACAAAATGCCCTTTCAGTTTTACTTCATGCTACTTAAATTTGCTCTATCATATTATGTTCATTCATATATTCTTGTCTCTGTACATATCGTTCTGTTTTTTTCAGCGTATTTCAATTCTCTGATAGTATGTGTTACTAGGAAGTCATGTTGATTCCATAAGATTTACCTAAGCAACCATTCAGGAAATTTTCTCCAGTATGCCCAACGTGACTAAATTATATGTTTCTCTCTTTCCCCACTTAGATTATCTGTATAAAAGATTTATCATATTTAGATCTATTTATTTATTCTTCTGTGAACATCACAAAGACAGTCATTTTGTACTTTGAAATTGTGTCATAAATTGAATGGTTTCCAAATATCGCAAATAAATTAATGAAACCATGAAATTAGAGACAATGTAATTGTTTAAATGTTTAATTGTATGATTTGGATCTTTTATCCTAGTCCTAGTTTTTTTTTAATGGATTACATATATGTATATTTATGTGTTTGCAAGGTAGATATCCTTGACACCTAAGTACTAAATTTGATCTACTATTAATACATATCAATATCTATATGATATATATAATCAACATCAATATATCAATTGATAATCAATATCAATATATCAATCAATATATCATATATATGTATATATACATATATATATGTCAACATATATATATGTCATACATATATATATGTCAACATATATAAGCTACCAATATATATAAACCTCTTGCTTGCTTTCTACACTGCTTTCCTGTGCTCATATGCTTTTATTTATTTTTCAGAATGAGTTTGTCTCTCTTCTAGGTTTTCTGGTTCATTGATCATCCTCTGGAGTCTCCACCTGTACAAAGTTTTAACAGCATAATTTAATCTGAGGAATTGAATTCCTTAAAAGGCACACAAATTGTATCATAAAATAAGCCACATAAATGTGTTTATATCTACAAATATTATAGGCATCAAAGGACTTACATTAAAAAAAACACAAAAGGCTCTTTGAGGAGTGTGCAAAGAAAAACAGTTGAAGAACTGAGATATTTTGCTAAAATTGTTATTCATATTGAAAATATAAATATGAAAATATGCTTACATTCTTAGGCAAAAAAAAAAAAAAAACTAATTAGAAATCATGTCTTTCAGAATGCCTGACATTACTTCTAACTTCATCAATTTTAAGCAAAATTTAGAAAAACTAGAACTCTTGTGATATTATAAGTTGATAAGAATATTTTGAGAAATATATCATTCAGTTAAAAAAACATAAGCTATACTCGGGATGTCTCTGGTGTTCCAATGTTTAAGATCTGTGTTCAAATGAAAGGGGTATGGATTCGATCCAAAGTTGGGGAGCTAAAATTTCACATGCAAAAAAACAGAATACACAAACAGAAGAAATACTATAACAAATTCAATAAAGACTTTAAAAATGGTCTATACAATTTTTCGAAGCTGTATTTAACTTAGGATATACATATATGATATTTACTACAGTGATTTATGTGCACTTATACACTAGAATATATATTAAATGATATTTAAAGCTTCACTGCTTATAGTAACTTACAAATCAAAACAACCCAAACTCTTCAAATAATTGTATGAATAAATCAACTACAGTATGTTCAAACAATGGAATATTACACAACAGTTAAAGTGAATGTGCATCTAAAAATATAACCTCCAAAATATAGTAATGTGATAAGACAATCAAAGATATACATTTAAGGATTTAAGGACATATTTCTAAAGAAGAAAAATACAAAATGATTGTATATCAAATAAAAATAACACAAAATAAAAAATGGAGAAAGAACAGGAGAAATAATGTAATGAAACATAAAATAATTTCTAAAGAAAAATAAAATAGTAAAATGCAAATTTACAAAAAACCACAATGAATTTTTATTAAAAATATAATAGCATAGATATGCCATGTCATAAAAGTACTAGGTTGAAACATTATGAATGGGAAAGAAAATATAATGTTAATATCATACAAATATAGAGAATTAAGAGATAATAATTTGCTTATCCCTGGAAATCAATTTGAAAGCAAATTGACATATAAGAGCTAGTAAATTCTCAATACATGATTTCTTTCTCCATCTCACTTTCTCTCATATACACAAGTAAATGCAAGGCACAACTATTTCAAAGTAAATTTGAATAAATTTCTCAAAACAGAAATTTTCAGTTATTTAAAATATTTTTTTGGAAACTTGTTTGAAAATTTTACTCTTGAATCAGCAGTATCAACATTACATGATGCTTGTTAGAAAGGCACAATCTCAGGCCCTGGATAGACCTACATAAACAGAGCTTGGAAGTTGAGCAAGATTAACCGAAAATTTATATGCACATGAAATTACCAGAAGTCCTGTGTGACAGCAGTTGTTCTCACTTCGTTTACACATTAGAATCTCCCAGAAAAGTGTAAAATGAACAAAAAGTAGGAAAAAGAAAACATTATAAACCTCAGGTTCACAATTGTAATTAAATCAGTGTGGAGTAGGTCCCAGGCAATAATAATATTTTAAAAATATAGTTCTAAAAGGAGAAACACAGTGGCTTATGAATCAGATATGAACAGTATTTAAACAAAATATATTTGCTTTTTTTAATAAGTGATATCATGTACTAGACAACTAAAACAATTTCTGTTTTAAAGGATGTGTGAGGAAACAGAGTCCTATGACAGAAACTGTTACAGAGTTCAAGTTCATACTGATTAATGCATGACAGGCCACTAAATTGAGATAAGGAATTGGGCCAAGAAATAGTGACTTAATTCAGAAAGCCAGCAGACTAAGAAGATGGTGGACTAGTATCCCAAGAATCATCTTGCTTGAGTTAGAATCCAGGCTTTTTTTTATATACTAAAAAGGAATGGGATATGGCTGGTTGTTGCAAACTTCTTGGTACAGGGATGATTTGTTCTTGTGTCTTTCAAAGTAGGTCTGGTAACAAAGTTCCTATAAATCTCTAACAAGACAATTATCATTTTCTGTTCTGCAGCTTTATGTCTCTATGTGAATAGAGAAGTGTTAAGAGATCTGAAATTTTATATATGCTATCTGATATATTTCAGATTATCAGTTCAGTTCAGTCCCTCAGTTGTGTCCAACTCTTTGTGACCCCATGAATCGCAGCATGCCAGGACTCCCTGTCCATCACTGACTCCAGGAGTTCACTCAGACTCACGTCCATCGAGTCAGTGATGCCATCCAGCCATCGCATCCTCTGTCGTCCCCTTCTCCTCCTGTTCCCAATCCCTCTCAGCATCAGAGTCTTTTCCAATGAGTCAACTCTTTGCATGAGGTGGCCAAAGTACTGGAGTTTCAGCTTTAGCATCACTCCTTCCAAAGAAATCCCAGGGCTGATCTCCTTCAGAATGGACTGGTTGGATCTCCTTGCAGTCCAAGGGACTCTCAAGAGTCCTCTCCAACACCACAGTTCAAAAGCATCAATTCTTCGGCGCTCAGCCTTCTTCACAGCCCAACTCTCACATCCATACATGACCACTGGAAAAGCCATAGCCTTGACTAGAAGGACCTTTGTTGGCAAAGTAATATCTCTGCTTCTTAATAGGCTATCTACGTTGGTCATAATTTTCCTTCCAAGGAGTAACCCTCTTTTAATTTTATGGCTGCAATCACCATTTGCAGTGATTTTGGAGCCCAAAAAAATAAAGTCTGACGCTGTTTCCACTGTTTTCCCATCTATTTGCCGTGAAGTGATGGGACAAGAAGCCATGATCTTCGTTTTCTGAATGTTGAGCTTTAAGCCAACTTTTTTTTACTCTATTCTTTCACCTTCATCAAGAGGCTTTTTAGTTCCTCTTCACTTTCTGCCATAAGGATGGTGTCATCTGCATATCTGATACACAAGGCCCTCTCAAATATTAACCATTTCAAACGTTTTTGCTAATATATCTATAGTAATATCTATACACTGCGGCGGGAATACACAAATTGATGGAAAATAATAGAGTCTCTCATTAAATGATAAATGTAGTTCTTCACTGGAGAAGATAATGACAACACACACCAGTATGCTTGCCTGGGGAATTTCATGGACAGAAGACCTTGGCAGGCTATGGTCCATGGGATCCCAAAGAGTTGGACATGACTAAAACAACTTACCAGAAGTTGTTCACATTAGTGGGGAAATGATTAGTTTCATAATACATTTTTTCTAACTATTGGGTAGTTATTTTAAATAGTTTACATTTTCTATTACAATAAGATAAAATACAAATGTAACAAAGGTTTATATGTTAAAAAAAAAAAAAAAAAAAAAAAACCTCACTGTAAAAGCACTTCCCTTGTGGCTAAGTGATAAAGAATGCACCTGTCAGTGCTGGAAATGTGAGTTCCATCCGTGATCCAGAAAAACCCCACATGCCACAAAGCAACTAAGCCCCTGTGCAACAGCTATTGAGCCTGTGCACTAGAGCCCTGAAGCCTCACCTACTGAGCCCATGGGCCACAGTTATTGAAGCCTCCATGCCCTAAAGCCCTTTCTGCACAACAAGTGAAGCCACCTCAATGAGAAGCCCTGGCACCAAAACTGGAGAATAACCACCCCCAATGCCTCAACTAGAGAAAAGCCTGCACAGCAATGACAACATAGAACAGCCAAAAACAAATACATAAAATTTTTTAAAATGTGCTTGAAAAAATTGTGAGATTTTTAAAATATAACATTGGAGTAAAGAAAGCTTTTGTTTGCATGATTTGAAAACTGGCACTTAAAATGAAAATGATAAATGAATATATTTAATATAATATATTTAATAGTTAATATAAAATACTTAATATTTTTTAATGATTAGCTAAGGACATTTTTTTCTACAAGCAAATTCTAACAGCAAATTGAAGAACGCACCTCTGCAATGAATGACAAAGAAATAAACCCATCAATATGCATTTTATAATAAATAAGAAAAATATTAATAGAAAAATGGTGAAAGGCATGGATATATGGAGCAAAGAAAAAGAAAGAAAAATTAAACATTATGTAACCTCTGTCATAATAAAATACCTACATATAACAATTAATAATATATCATTTTCAGAACTCAGATTGGCAAAAATTTGGAATAAATCAGTTAACACAAATATTTGAATATTTATATGATGTGATATTATGACACATTATTAGTAAGAATATAAATTGACAAAAACTATTAGGAAAGTTTCCATGTTTATCCAATATGGAAATTCATATCCTTTAATGTATCAGTTCCATTTTAATTAATATATGTTACCTAAATACTCCCATACATGCAAAATTATTGATATATAATTTATTCTTTGTAGCACTGTTTTTAACAGAAAAAAATAGTATTTAGAGCAACAAAACCTCCACATACATATACATTTGGAAAAACTATATCTGGTGATGGAGCTTGGTGTGAAACTAATAGATGAGTTGTTTTGGTTGATTTTGATTTAACGTTAGGATTACATTGATCTCATGCCTTTATAACAGAAAGATTCTTGTGTTTTGGTATGCTTTATTTAATCCCATTTCACTGCTAGTTTTGAGGATGTATTTTTGTGTGTCCTCTTAGGCAATTTTTACTGCCAAAAAGTCATCCAGGATAGTCATAGCAATTATACTCAAAGAATGTCTTGGTTTCCACTCTTTGCTTTATTTACCCCTGCCACTAGGTAATCCTTGGGGAAAATAGTTCTTAAGACATAATGGGTAGATAGTATAAAGAAAATCTGGTTAGTCTCATTATTCCAAGACTAGTTATAAAATAGATAGGAAGCCCATTCATTGTTTCTTGATATATCACACATCATGAAGGATTCTAGCACACTAAGCTACTTGGGGAGATGTTAGTTTCTCTTGTGTTGAACTCTTTGCAACCCCATGGACTATAGCCTGACAAAATCCTCTGTTCATGTAATCCACCAGGCAAGAATACTGGAGTGGGTAGCCAGTCCTTACTCCAGAGGACTTCCCAACCCAGGGCTTGAAACTGGGTCTCCTTTGTGTCAGGCAGACTCTTTACCATCTGAGCCACCAGGGAAGCCCACACTAAGCTAGGCTATTAGTAAATAAGAAGATTCCTTGATGATGTATAAACAGTGCTATAAATTATTTTCTACAACAAAGATATAAACATCCTGGCTGTCAGAAGTAAGATAATTTACTTTAAATATGCAGTGTTTCCTCAATGATGCAAACTTCACAGATATCACAGCCCTTATAAAATGAACATTTGAAAAACTTAGAAAAATACTGATGACTCCTGGGAGATATTTTGGCATTCTGAAGGCTGCTGTCTATATGCCAGATGGCTTACCAGGCTACTTTTGTGTGCAAAGAATGCACTCTGGGTCCTGCGAGCAAAGAGAGTTAGCATACTTCCAACAAATGTGGGACTTTGCCTGGGTAAGATGAAGTCAGAGGCATAGTGATAGGTTTTAATAAGTGTAAAGTGAACATCAATTTTCTGCTCTGCATACAGAGAGAAATTGCTAATCGAGGGATTTTCCAAACATTCACTAAGGAAATTTAGTGTTTATATGTGGGAGGTAAGACCATGACTCAACTCACCTACTGAGACCTGTGCCTCAAAATTTCACATGATCATCTCAATTTTAAGCATTATTGGATGCAAAATGGTATAAAATTATTCTCAGTTTTTAACTGTATAATAACTTTGGCCCACAGACATGATTGGATCTATTATGTGGCTGACTCAACTTTCTGCAATGCTAATTCATTATAATTGATAATGATTTAAAAATCCATGTAAATAGTGCATCTAATTCTCCAGCTTAAAAATTTCTTCTCTCCCTCTCCACCATTGATCATTGCCTAAACCCTGGGTCATTATCCATCTTTATCATTACCAATACGTGAGCCACTATAATTTCAACATCAACCCTTTATTCTCTAAACACCATCTCCATGTTTCCAGGACATGCGGTTTGGTATCCCATTTCCAAAATCTTTTGAACACCGCTAGAACATTTGATCTGTTGGTTCAACTACATGTGTAATGTCCAGACACTCTAATGTCTTTGTTTCTGTCTTTTCACAGGTTGGATTATGTGACCCACATTTAGCTTCTATCTTGTATTTTCCCTCAAATTCCTCTCCATTTTCTGGCAAATGATCTCCCTTTATCATTGTCATCTACAAAAATCCAGCCTTTAGTTTAATCCAAACCCTACCTATATTCCATCTGCAAATCAGTCCATGACCATAGCTCTCTCAAGGTTTTAATTTAAATTTATGACCATCTGCAAGGAGGATATTCATATTAGCAAATATTTTAGATATTCGCTCTCCTTAGATCACCAAGATCACCTTTTCAATTGCCAGAATTAACTCATAATCCTGTCCTTCTTTCCCACTGTGGAAGTTAAAGACATAAGCAAAGAAATTATTTATCTTCCTACATATATAGATCTACTTGCATTGGAATAAAAACTTTTCTTTTTTGGATGAATGGTTCTTGCCATTATAAGGCCAACTCTTTACCTCTGTATTAGATTTTCTCTCCTTTTATCCAGATAAGACAAGTCACTCTGTCAATGGTATCAATCTCATGCTCTATCATTCATTAAAAAACAAAAAGGTTATAAACATATAACAATGTTGTCTAAATCCAATCTTGAAAAAATAATCACTTTTAATATCATCTTCCTTTCCCTGACTCATTTCCCATCACCATTCATCACAAAACTCCTTTAAAGGGTTGTCCATGGGCCTAGGTTTATGTCCTGACCTAGTTTTCCACTTCCTCTCATCCATTCGCTTATGAAAGTGAAGTCACTCACTTGGGTCCAAACTCTTTGCAACCCCATGGACTGTAGCCCACCAGGCTCCCCCGTCCATGGAGTTTCGCAGGCAAGAATACTGGAGTGGTTTGCCATTTCCTTCTTCAGGTGATCTTCCCAACCCAGGGATCGAACCCAAGTCTCCCACATTGCAGACAGATGCTTCACCATCTGAGCTACCAGGGAAGCCCCCATTATCTTATGAACATACATCAAATCAAATTTGCATGTTTACCACTGTGCTCAAATTGTATTTCTCAGAGTTACAAATGGTAACATCCATTTTGCCTAACCTTGTGGTTGATGTTTGGAACTTGAAATATTGCCATTATTAGCATCATTTAGTATGTTTGATCACTCTCTACTTCACCAAAATAAAATAAAATAATAATAATAATAATATTTCCCCATAAGATATTTTTAATACCTTCTTATTTTGTGAGGTCTTCCCTGATCTGTCGTTACATGCTTATATAGAACACTCTTCCATATTTTCTTAATATCTTTTGAATAATACATCAATTTCTTACTGAGAATGTAACCTTAAGGACAAAATCCTATCTGTTTATAGTACCATAATTGCAGTGATTAACATCCTGCTGGAGGTTGCTAAATAAATATGTTGAAGTGAACAAATGAATGCATGACTATTTTGTAAGATATTTCCTGTTTCTTTTCTTTGGTATGTCTAACACCTATCAGTTTTATTCTGATAAAAATGAATGGAGAGCTCCAGAAATAATTCATGCATTTTGGCTTATCTTCCTATCTAACTGTGAAATCAAATAACACAGGGATCCAACATAATTCTTATTTACTTTACTTTTGGAGTAGGGATAAGACAAATGATATTAAAATAACATTCCACGATATTATCTGGCCTTGCATAAGTTAAGGGTTTTAATTTGTTTGGAATAAATAATTTGAAATCTTATTCGACATTTCTGTTTATTAAATAAATACATTGGTTGGTTGAGGTAGAACTTTCAAATTTGATGATATTTTCATCAAGAGGAAACTGACTACAAGGCAGAATCATCATTTGTGATCACAGACTTCCTCACTTCTTCTAGAACATCTAGGTTGGATTAAGCCTCAGAGACTACACGTTTGTATATCTTGACTCTTTACACAGATTTTTGTCTTATTTATGTCTTCATCTACATTTTTTCTCAAATTAAAATTGTACTCCCTTACCAGTTTTATTTACCTCAAAGTACTTATTACTTGTGTATTTTACTCATTTATTTTTTCCTTTCTATCTTTTTCTCTCTACCAGATTTCAATCATCATATGAGCAAATATCCTGGGCATCTTTATTTGCTGTGATATATGTAGTGAATTAAAAACTATCTCACATAGAAAATCACTCAATAATACATATTTAAATTAATAATCTTTACTTTTTAATGTTGTTCCTCAGAAAGTAATACCCACAAAGACCACATTTTGCTTTAAAACAGGTTTATGCTGCTTACATTAAAATGAACAAATATTAAATTCAATCAAAATGAATTAAGGTTTTTCTGTTTAGGGAAAGTTGCATCTCCTTATCAAGATATCTGTAAATTTAGAAGTGGTACCATGTTTACATTTTTATCTGTAGCTTTCTAGAATTTCTTCATCTCTTCACTTTGTCCAGTTTAGAAGGTCTGAATCCATCCCACCATGGTTTTTTCATTTTATTTTTATCTGAACCCAGTCATCAACACAGCATTATTCTTGCGATTTACCAAACAAAATCATAATATTCGTGACAGACAACTTTTTTGTGTGACTGGTGGGTTTCATTAAACTTTTAGTGATCAGGAGTACTCACTTCCCAACACAATGACTTAAGTCCCTGTGGAAATTTTGCCTCAGATTTTTCTGGCCACCCTCAACCTACTTCTGTCACTTCTTCTCAACCCCAAACATGCTTTTCTACTAACATGTTGAGCAAAATAGTTTTTGTTTTTGAATTGTTACCTTTAATCAATGTAAAGCCTAAAGGTATTTCTCAGTTATGTGATTTATCAAGATAAACTACTAACAAAGTAACTTCTCACCTAGGTGAAAATCTGGTGTGTGTGTGTGTGTATGTGTGTGTGTACACACACGCTGGTATACATTTTTAAAATTTATTCAGCACATAGGCTTGTAATACAAACTCAATCAATGTGGGCTATTTTGCTCTTTTCAGTTGTGCTTCTCTTTAAAATATATACCCTCACTTGCTTTGCTGAAACCACCAGGAGACAGCTGTGTGGACAGATGGCCTGGGTTGACTGCAGTGTAAGAAACTATATTAAAAGCAATTAGCACATTTTCTTACTTCTAACAGGAAGTAGTTGAGTGTCATCTATTTCAGACCAGACTACCTTTCGGATGAACACATGTATTCATAAACCCTCAAATGCCATGAAATTTTTCAGTGAGCACTTCAGTCAGCAATTATAAAAAGTTCTCTACTTATTTATTATAATTACTGTTAATTATCAAAAAGAGAGAGAGAGAGAAAAAACTGACATTGATTTGCTAAGGCTACAGACTGAATAGAAGTTTTACTTCATGATTCATAGTTTTTGTTTTTCTTATTAAATGAAAGTTTTGGTCACTCAGTCATGTCTAACACTTTGTGAACCATGGGCTGTAGCCTGCCTGTTTCCTCTATGGAATTCTCCAGTCAAGAATATTGAAGTGGGTAGCCATTCTCTTTTGCAGGGTATCTTCCTGACTCAGGGATCAAACTCATGTTTCCCTCATTGCAGGCTCATTCTTTACCATCTGAGCTACCAGAGAAATCCTCTTGTTGAATAGCCTTTAAGAACTATGTGGTGGTGGTGGTTTAGTCACTAAGTTATGTCTGATTTTGCAACTCCATGGACCATAGCCCATGAGGCTCCTCTATCCGTGTGATTTCCCAAGCAAGAATACTGGAGTGGGTTGTGATTTCCTTCTCCAGGGCATATCCCCAATCCAGGGATTGAAACCATGTTACCTGCATTGCAGGTGGATTCTTTATCACTGAGCCACCTTGAGAAATATAATGGTTAATTAATTTATGTCACACAATTAAAACAAAGAAAAGAAATACTTTTATTTTTCTTTGTAGGAAAATTTCTATATAAATGATCTAGTACAACTTACAAATTGCACTTTTATGGCAGAAAGTGAAGAAGAACTAAAGAGCTTCTTGATGGAAGTGAAAGAGGAGAGTGAAAAAGTTGACTTAAAGCTCAACATTCAGAAAACAAAGATCATGGCATCCGGCCCCATCACTTCATGGCAAATAGATGGGAAAACAGTGGAAAGAGTGTCAGACTTTATTTTCGGGGACTCCAAAATCACTGCAGATGGTGATTGCAGCCATGAAATTTAAAGACACTTACCCCTTGGAAGGAAAGTCATGACCAACCTAGATAGCATATTACAAAGCAGAGGCATTACTTCGTCAACAGAGGTCCATCTAGTCAAGGCTATGATTTTTCCAGTCGTCATGTATGGATGTGAGAGTTGTGTAAAGACTATAAAGAAAGCTGAGCACCAAAGAATTGATGCTTTTGAACTGTGGTTTTGTAGAAGACTGTTGAGAGTTCCTTGGCCTGCAAGGAGGTCCAACCAGTCCATCCTAAAGGAGATCAGTCCTGGGTGTTCACTGGGAGGACTGATGTTGAAACTTGAACTCCAATACATTGGCCACCTGATGCAAAGAGATGACCCATTTGAAAATACCCTGATGCTGGAAAAGATTGAGTGCGTGAGGAGAAGGGCATGACAGAGAATGAGACGGTTGAATGGCATCACCAACTCGATGGACATGGCTTTGAGTGGACTCCGGGAGTTGGTGATGGACAGGGAGGTCTGGTGTGCTGTGGTTCATGGGGTCGCAAGGAGTCGGACATGACTGAGAGACTGAACTGAACTGAACAATTTACAAAAATGCAAAATGAAAAGTTTAAATAAATCTCTGGGTAATAAAACATTATTTTTTAAAAAATAATAATTTCAATCACTAAGTAGCTTAAATTATGAATGACAAGTTAAATTTTATGCATGATAAACATTTTTTATTTTATTAGTGCCATTCAACTGAATATAAAATTTGGCTAATTTCCTCTTCTTCTTCATTTTTTTTTTTTTTTTTGGTGGTTCATTCTCCTGGTACAAGATGAAAATGATGATGATGATAATAAATCATCTGATTTCTTAAGTAAGTTTTTTTAAAATATATTATTCTGATAATTTTCTGACAATCACTGCTGAATCCCTTTTGTCCATATCCCTTTTCAGTATTTCCAATGCTATATTGGGCTTCTGAGGTGGAACTACCGGTACGGGACCCACTTGCCAATCAGGAGCTGTAAGAAAACATCCCCTAGAGGAGAGCATGGCAACCAACTCCAGTATTCTTACCCGGGAAATCCCCATTAACAGAGAAGGCTGCAAGCTAAGGCCACAGGGTCGCAAAGAGCCAGACACCACTGAAGCAACTTGTAACAAACAGCACATACACTACTTGACACCATGATCCACCCATTGTTTATAAGATTAACTGCTTCTCAATTTTTTTTAACTTTATTTTATTTTTAAACTTTACATAATTGTATTAGTTTTGTCAAATATCAAAATGAATCTGCCACAGGTATACATGTGTTCCCCATCCTGAACCCTCCTCCCTCCTCCCTCTCCATACCATCCCTCTGGGTCATCCCAGTGCACTAGCCCCAAGCATCCAGTATCATGCATCGAACCTGGACTGGCATCTCGTTTCATACATGATATTTTACATGTTTCAATGCCATTCTCCCAAATCTTCCAACCCTCTCCCTCTCCCATAGAGTCCATAGGACTGTTCTATAGCACTCCTTAACCAGAGACATATTTTTCTAAATAGTTATAATAATAGCCTCCTTTTGCATTTTGTCCTTACATAGTTATGGGAAACATAATTACATCACTTAGCAAGATTTTGTTATTAATTGTATTTAATTTCATGTTTTCCACCCATCTCCATTCAGCACAATGTGTCCCATGTGCTACCCTATGAGTGGAACAGAGTAAGTGCTCAGTACATGTTTGCTATATTAATAGGATAATTCTAGTTATACTATTTTGAGTTATACCATGTTCAGGATAGAGAAGGAAATGGCAACCCACTCCAGTGTTCTTGCCTGGAGAATCCCATGGATGGAGAAGCCTGGTAGGCTGCAGTCCATGGGGTTGCACAGAGTCGGACACGACTGAAGCGACTTAGCAGCAGCAGCAGTATGTTCAGGAAAGACGTGTCGCCTTTATCAGTTACTACATTTAAAATAATGTTTTGTGACAGATGTTACTGTAAGTATGGATTTAAATGTTTTTCTGTGGCTTCTTAAATCTACACAAAATTATTCTACCTTTTAAACATTCTGGGAAATTACCTGGAGTCCACTACCATTAGAAAAGAAGCATCTGTCTCCTCACTTGTGCTCCAAAATTATATGTTTCAACCTGTAGCTGGGATAATAGAAAATTGTAAAGGATTGTTTTCCCCCAGAAATAAAATTTTTCAAAAAATGCATCTGCATCAGTTTTGTGGTTTTGTTCCTTGAGCTTTTCTAAATCACTGGCTCAGGCTTGCTGAAGCTTTGGTTTTCTCCTCATCATTGTAATGCACAATGCATTAAAAAAAATATAGTTCAAGGAAGAAGAAAAACAACTAAATATAATAGTCCTCAAAATGACAAACTATTGGAGGAAGTGAAAATAGGAAACTGATACAGGGGGAAAATCTCACAAACCCAATCCATCTCCTGTGAGAATGTTCTTTGAATGGTGATGACAAGCAACACTACATTGAGCAGTTAATCCATCTTTCCTTTTCATTTTTTAGCATCACCAAAATAGGAGAGAAAATATATTTTGAAGCTCAAATTAGAAGGGAATAATAGCATTTAATTTGTCAAAAAAAAGCCAGAAAGTATTCATAAAATATAAATATTTGTATCATGAAATATAAATATTTGTTAACATGAAAAGAAAATGACTTTTATCACAAAAATTGCATAAGATACTTTTTCCACCCTATTTGTCAATTTTAGACAGTATTAGAAACTGGTGGTTCCTCAGATTTAACATATTTGTGAATTGCTTAAGAATGTTGTTAAAAGATAGATTCTGAGTCAGATTTGCTGAGGCAGAGCCTATTTGTTATTTCTAACAACCTTTTGGTGATGTTAATGCTGGATCTTGGAAAGAGCAAGAGAGTTCCAGAAAAACATCTATTTCTGCTTTATTGACTATGCCAAAGCCTTTGACTGTGTGGATCACAATAAACTGTGGAAAATTCTGAAAGAGATGGGAATACCAGGCCACCTGACATGCCTCTTGAGAAATCTGTATGCAGGTCAGGAAGCAACAGTTAGAACTGGACATGGAACAACAGACTGGTTCCAAATAGGAAAAGGAGTACGTCAAGGCTGTATATTGTCACCCTGCTTTTTTAACTTATATGCAGAGTACATCATGAGAAATGCTGGGCTGGAAGAGGCACAAGCTGAAATCAAGATTGCTGGGAGAAACATCAACAACCTCAGATATGCAGATGACACCACCCTTATGGCAGAAAGTGAAGAGGAATTCAAAAGCCTCTTGATGAAAGTGAAAGTGGAGAGTGAAAAAGTTGGCTTAAAGCTCAACATTCAGAAAACAAAGATCATGGCATCTGGTGCCATCACTTTATGGGAAATAGATTGGGAAACAGTGGAAACAGTGTCAGACTTTATTATTTTGGGCTCCAAAATCACTGCAGATGGTGACTGCAGCCATGAAATTAAAAGACACTTACTCCTTGGAAGGAAAGTTATGACCAACGTAGATAGCATATTGAAAAGCAGAGACATTACTTTGCCAACAAAGGTCCGTCTAGTCAAGGCTATGGTTTTTCCTGTGGTCATATATGGATGTGAGAGTTGGACTGTAAAGAAGGCTGAGCACTGAAGAATTGATGCTTTTGAACTGTGGTGTTGGAGAGGACTCTTGAGAGTCCCTTGACTGCAAGGAGAGCCAACCAGTCCATTCTGAAGGAGATCAGCCCTGGGATTTCTTTGGAAGGAATGATGCTAAAGCTGAAACTCCAGTACTTTGGCCACCTCATGCAAAGAGTTGACTCATTGGAAAAGACTCTGATGCTGGGAGGGCTTGGGGGCAGGAGAAGGGGACGACAGAGGATGAGATGGCTGGATGGCATCACTGACTCGATGGACGTGAGTCTGAGTGAACTCCGGGAGTTGGTGATGGACAGGGAGGCCTGGCGTGCTGCGTTTCATGGTGTCGCAAAGAGTCGGACATGACTGAGCGACTGAAATGAACTGAACCGAACCGAATGCAATTAGCTTACTAGTCCACATTTTTAATCACAGGGATGTCAGATTATAATGACTATTTATTAATAGATTTAATTTGCAATAATAAGACAATTCCATTGAAAAGTATTTTAGCAGTTTTAAAGATTTTAAACCTTTCCCTTGTCTAATCCTCCCAGAAATGCTGTGAATACTTTCAATATGTTATTATATTTCTAATTTTAAAAGGCTAGAAAATGAGTCTCAGGTATGTTAGAAAGTTTAACCAAAGCTACAAGCTAAGACATATATATTATATTCATTTTATAATTGTACTTTATTTCATTCTCTCTGAAAGTGAAAATAAATTAAAATTGTGACATATATTCAAATTGATTTATCCATGTGAGGATTCCTTTTGAGGTAGTCAATATAAGGTTTTTCTTTCTTTTTCTTTCCCTCTTTCTGCAGTATAGATCTGGATGACTTTCTCTTATTTTTACAAAATAAAAATAGCATCTGATACTTTAGCATGTGTGTAATGTATATAGCCATATAAAATTTTAAATACTGAACTTATTTAAATTTTTTAAGTATTAATTCTCACTTACAAATATACTTTTTCAGTCAATATTTATTGAATGTCTACTTTTTGCCTGATATTTCACTTGATAATAGGATACATAACATTTAAACATTTATAGTAATACTAATATTCATAGTGGTAAGCAAGAAATATAAAATTGTGTTGTAGACATTCTCACAATATAGCAAAAAAGAGTAATTTTAAAAAGAGAGATAGTGATGGCTTTAAAAATCAGTGCTTGGCCAAAAATGTTTACTGGCATCTATCTGAATGCAGGGGAGGTAAATACAAATCTTACTATTTCTATACATTGGATTAAGGATTCTGATATATTCTAATTCTACTTTTTGAAGAAACTAGCTTATGAAGAATCTAAGTTGATGTAAATTTTTGGTGCATACACAAGAGCAAAATGATGAAGACTTCAGGGACCAAATTAAAAAAGAAAACAGAAGAATAAAATTGGAGAGGTAAAGATGGTGGACAAGGGAAAGTCTAGTCTCATCTCCTCCCATAGACACACCAAAATTGCAACTATTAAGGTGGCTCAGATGGTAAAGGATCTGGCTTCAATGCAGCAGACTCAATCCCTGAGTTGGGAAGATTCCCCTGGATAAAGAAATGGCTACTGCTCAAGTACTATTGCTTGGATAATTCTATAGAGAGAGGAGCCTGGCAAGCTACAGTCCATGGGGTTGCAAAGAGTTGGACATTACCAAGACTAAACTCTTTTTTTTTTTTTTTCACCCAGAAACTATTGATGAAAATGACCTGAAAATTACAGAAAAATATATACAGCTAGCGAAATAAAGAAGGAATGACAAGGAGGGGTGGAAACACAGTATAGTCAAGACCCATATCCTCAAGTGGGTGACCTACAAGTTGGGGGATAATCATAACTGAAGAGACTCTCCCCCAGAACCAAGGGTAGTGCCACATCAAGCTTGCAGGCCAGGGGGCTTGAACTAGGAAAATGAACTTTGAGAATGCTTGACTTTGAAGACCAGCAGGGCTCACTTTTAAGAGACCCAGAGGATTGTAGGAAACAGAAACTCTGTTGTTAAAGAGCACACACAAAGTCTCACAAGCTCTGAATCCCAGTCTAGGGGCAGTAATTTCAAAATAGAAAGTGAAGTCACTCAGTCATGCCCTACTCTTTGCGACCACATGGACTGTAGCCTATCAGGCTCCTCCGTCCATGGGATTTTTCCAGGCAAGAATGCTGCAGTGGATTGCCATTTCCTTCTCCAGGGGATCTTCCTGACCCAGGAATCGAATCCGGGTCTCCCACATTGCAGGCAGATGCTTTACCGTCTGAGCCACCAATAGTCAGATTCAATTGCTGATCTTGAAACGATCTCCGGAGAGGCAAAAGGAAACTGGGACTAACCCTGGGGACACAGACATTGGTGGCAGTCATTTGAGGGAGCTTTCTTGTTGTTTTTCAGTCACCCAGTCATATCTGACTCTTTGCAATTCATGTACTGCAGAATGTCAGGCCTCCCTGTCCCTCACTATCTCCTGGAGTTTGCTCAAGTTCATAAATCTACCTAGGACGAATCTGGAGACCCCAGGACCTATTTACACTCACCAGTGGGTCAGTATTAGCCCCACATCCTTGCCACACACACCATCAGGCCCAAGTCAGCTTGAAGAACTCTGGCCATGATAGCCAGCATTGCCAAAAACTGAACCCACAAATCAGTGGATGTCAATCCCCACAATCAGTTCAGTTCAGGTCAGTTCAGTCATTCAGTCATGTCTGACTCTTAGGGATCCCATGACTTGCAGCATGCCAGGCCTCCCTGTCCATCACCAACTCACAAAGTTGCCTCAAACTCACGTCCATCGACTCGGTGATGCCATCCAGCCATCTCATCCTCTGTCATCCCCTTCCCCTCCTACCCCCAATCCCTCCCAGCATCAGAGACTTTTCCAGTGAGCCAACTCTTCTCATGAAGTGGCCAAAGTACTGGAGTTGCAGCTTTAGCATCCTTCCTTCCAAAGAACACCCAAGAATGATCTCCTTTATTATCTTTTTTAATTTAAATTTATTTATTTTAATTAGAGGCTAATTACTTTGCAATATTGTATTGGTTTTGCCAAACGTCAACATGAATCCACTATGGGTGTACATGTGTTCCCAATCCTGAACCCCTCTTCCACCTCCCTCCCCATATGGTTGGATCTTCTTGCAGTCCAAGGCATACTCAAGAGTCTTCTCCAACACCACTGTGCAAAAGCATCATTCCTTTGGTGCTCAGCTTTTTTCACAGTCTAACTCTCACATTCACACATGACCACTGGAAAAACCATAGCTTTGACTAGATGGACCTTTGTTGGCAAAGTAATGTCTCTGCTTTTCAATATGCTATCTAGGTTGGTCATGACTTTCCTTCCTAGGAACAGGCATCTTTTAATTTCATGGCTATAATCACCATCTGCAGTGATTTTGGAGCCCAGAAAAATAAAGTCTGACAGTTTCCACATCTATTTCCCATGAAGTGATGGGACCAGATGCCATGATCTTCATTTTCTGAATATTGAGCTTTCAGCCAACTTTTTCACTCTCCTCTTTCACTTTCATCAAGAGGATTTTTAGTTCCTCTTCACTTTCTGCCATAAAGATGTTGTCATCTGCATATCTGAGGTTATTGACATTTGTCCTGACAATCTTGATTCCAGCTTGTGCTTCTTCCAGCCCAGCATTTCTCATGATGTACTCTGCATATAAGTTAAATAAGCAGGGTGACAATATACAGCCTTGACATACTCCTTTTCCTTTTGGAACCAGTCTGTTGTTCCATGTCCAGTTCTAACTGTTGCTTCCTGACCTGCATACAGGTTTCTCAAGAGGCAGGTCAGGTGGTCTGGTATTTCCATCTCTTTCAGAATTTTCCATAGTTTATTGTGATCGACACAGTCAAAAGCTTTGGCATAGTCAATAAAGCAGAAATAATTTTTTTTTTCTGGAACTCTCTTCCTTTTTCCATGATCCAGCAGATGTTGGCAATTTGATCCCTGGTTCATCTGCCTTTTCTGCAATAGACAGAGCCTATCAACCAACTGGGCCAGAGGCCAGACACAGCTACCAGCATGCCCACAGTAGTCAGCTCAATGACAGCATAAGGGCAGATAAACCCACATAGAGGACATTCCAAGAATAGAGGATACCCCAAGAGCATATAGTCTTGGTGATCAGGGGTGAGTGTGCACCTACCAGCCACAGAATGCCATCTATATTAGCTCACTGTCTCTAGATCAAAAAGAAATAAAAAATAAATAAATAATTAAGCTACCTAATACATTGAAACAGAAATGGATATTTAGGTAAAATGAGGTGATAGCAAGTATGTGTTGGAAATAAAAAGCAAGATAAAACCCCAGAAGAAAAATTAAATAAATGGGATATAAGCAATCACCTGATAAAGAATTCATGGTAATTATCATAACGCTGCTTGAAGTACTGGAGAGAATAAGAAGGAACCCAGTGAGAAGCTTAACCAATTAAAAAAAAAAAAACTGTAAAGAAGAACTAACACACTAACTGAAAAAATACAGTAGAAAAAAAGCAGCAGAAGGTTAGCAGATATAGAAGAACAAATCAGCAAACTGGAAGGTAGAGTAGTGGAAATCACTCAAGATGAACTGAAAAAAAGTAATTTTAAAAATGAGAAATTTTAAGAGATATCAGAGGAAATATTAAGCATTATTAATATCCACATTGTAAAGTTCCCAGAAAGAGAGAGAGAAAGAGTCAGGGAACATATTTGAAGACATAATAGCTGAAAACTATGCATAACTGGGAAAGGAAACAGACATTCAGTCCTGGGAAGCACAAGAGTTCCCAAAACAATCAAACCAAAGGGAAATATACCATGATGCATTGCAATTAATTGACATAAAATAAAGATCAATAGAGAATATTGAAAGGGACAAAGAAAATACAACTAGTTAAATAGAAGCCAATTTCCATAAATATCATTTCATTAAAAAAAACAACTGCAGACTGAAAAGGAGTGGCATAATATATACAAAGTGATGAAAGAAGAAAAAAAAAAAGAAGAACTTTTAGCAAGACTACTCTACTCAAGAAGATTATCATTCAGAATTGGAGGAAATGTCAAAAGTTTTACAGATAAGCAAAAGCTAAAAGAGTTTAGTACCATGAATGTGTCTTTATGAGAAATGTTACAGAGATTTCTCTAAGCTAAAAGAAAGGGTCACAGCAAGAAATATGAAAATTGTGAAAGGAAAATCTCATTGATAAAGTTAAAAATACAGTAAAGATAGGAAATCAACAACTTATGAAGCTACTAAGAATGTTGAAAAACAAAAGTAGTAAAATCATATACCCATAAGTTATTGAGACTGAAAACAAACAAAAAATATTAAAAATGTGATATGAAAATACTAAATGTGGGTTCAATTCAGTTCAGTCGCTCAATTGTGTTTGACTCTTTGCGACCCCATGGCCACCTCAGGGCTCCCTGTCCATCACCAACTCCTGGAGTTCACTCAAACTCATGTCCATCGACTCGGTGATGCCATCCAGCCATCTCACCCTCTGTTGTCCCCTTCTCTTCCTGCCCCTAATCCCTCCCAGCATCAGGGTCTTTTCCAATGAGTCAACTCTTTGCATGAGTTGGCCAAAGTATTGGAGTTTCAGCTTTAGTATCAGTCCTTCCAAAGAAATCCCAGAACTGATATCCTTTAGAATGGAGTAGTTGGATCTCCTTGCAGCCCAAACACCACAGAATCTTCTCCAACACCACAGTTCAAAAGCATCAATTCTTCAGCGCTCAGCTTTCTTCACAGTCTAACTCTCACATTCATACATGACTACTGGAAAAACCATAGCCTTGACTAGACGGACCTTTGTTGGCAAAGTAATGTCTCTGCTTTTCAATATGCTATCTACGTTGGTCATAACTTTCTTTCCAAGGAGTAACTCTTTCAATTTCATGGCTGCAGTCACCATCTGCAGTGATTTTGGAGCCCCAAACAATAGTCTGACACTGTTTCGACTGTTTCCCCATCTATCTGCCATGAAGTGATGGGACCAGATGCCATGATCTTAGTTTTCTGAATGTTGAGCTTTAAGCCAACTTTTTCACTCTCCTCTTTCACTTTCATCAACAGGCTTTTTAGTTCCTCTTCACTTTCTGAAAATATTAAATGTGGGTAGTAAGGAATAAAAATAGCATCTTTAAAAACGCACTTGAACTTAAGATATCTGCAAATCAAACACTGAGACAGAGACCTCATGGTAGCCACAAGTCAAAAATCTATACTACTTATTTAAAAAAGAAACAGGAATCCAAACATAAAATTAAAATTAATGACAATCATCATACCACAAATGAAGAGAGCTGAAGAAGAGGATAGAAACAAAGAACTACAAAACCATCAGAAAATTATAAAAAGACATTCATATCAATAATTACTTTATTATAAATTAATTATCTCATTATTAATATTAATTTAAAATAGACTAAATGTGCTAATTTAAAAATACAAACTGGTCAGATGATAAAAAAAAAAAAAAACTCAATTATACACTGGCTACAGGAGACTCATTTGTGTACTAAAGCAATGCACAGAAAGTGAAGAGGTAGAAAAAAGTATCCCATGTAAATAGACACAGAAAGAAAGACAGGACAGTAATGTTTACATCACAAAAAGGATACTTTAAGACAAATACTGTAACAAGAGATAGATTATTATAAAACCAACACAAAGATTCCATAATGGTTTAGAGGTCTAGTAAAAAAAAAAAAAAAAGTAACAATTCATGTTGATGTATGGAAAAACCATCAAAATATTGTAAAGCAATTATCTTTCAATTAAAACAAATAAATTAATAAAAAATATAACAATTGTAATATATATTCACTCAACATAAGATCACCTAAACACATGAAGTATATATTAGCAACTATAAAATGAAGTATTTTCAGTAGCACAATAATACCTTGTATGTTTATCACCCCAATTACACAAGGGATTTTCTCCAGAGTAGATTACAAGCTTGGACACCAAACTACTCTCAGTAAATTTTCAAAAGTTAAAATCACATAAAACACATTTTCTCACCATAATGATATGAAACTAGAAATCAAACACAAGAAAAAGAAAACAAACAAACAAATAAAACCAAACACACACACACACACAGAGGTTCAACAATATGGTCTACAAAACAAGTTGGTTACTAAAGAAATCAAAGAGGAAAAAAAAATCTGGAGACAATTGAAAACAGAGACTCAAGTATCAAAAACCAACAGGATGCAGCAAAATAAGTTCTAAGAGAGAATTTTATAGTGATACAAATCTATATGAAGAAAAAAGAATAATCTTAAATAAAGAACATGACCTTAAACAATGAAACTAGAAAGACAACACATAAAACCACTAGTTGACAGAAGGAAAGAAATAATAATGATCAGAGTAGAAATAAATGAAATGGAGACTAAAATAATAGAAAAGGACAATGAAACTAAGGACAGTTTCTTTGATAAGATAAGTAACATTAATAAACCTTTAGCCAGATTTATCCAAAAAAAAGAGGACACCAATTAAATAAAATCAGAAAGAATAAAAATTACAACTGATACTGCAACCATTCAAGTTATCATAAAAGATCACTATGAACGACTATATGCCAACAAAATGGTAAACCAGAAGAACTGGACAAATTCTTAGATGTGCACAATTTCCCAAGATTGAATCAGGAGGAAACAGAAAATATAAGCAGACCAACAATTCATAACACCATTGAATCAGTAAATTAAAAACTCCCAACAAACAGAAGTCTAGGTGAATTTCACCAAATATCTAAAGAGGAATTAACATCTATAACTCTCCTATTATTCAAAAGAAATTGTAGAGAAAGACAACAAAAGAGACACAGATGTATATAACAGTCTTTTGGATTCTGTGGGAGAGGGAAGGGGGATGATTTGGGAGAATGGCATTAAAACATGTATAATATCATATAAGAAATGAATCACCAGTCCAGGTTCGATGCAGGATACAGGAAGCTTGGGGCTGGTGCACGCAGATGACCCAGAGGGATGGGATGGGAAGGGAGGTGGAGGGGGGTTCAGGATGGGGAGCACGTGTATACCCATGGCAGATGCATGTTGATGTATGGCAAAACCAATGCAATATTGTAAAGTAAAAAAAAAAATAATAATAATAATAAAAAGGAAATTTCTGAACTTACTCTATGAGTAAACATCAACCTGATACCAAAATCAAGTAAAACACACAGAAAAGGAAAGGAAAGAAAATAAAATATAATTACAGGTCAATATCCCTCATGAATACAATTTTAAAAATCCTCAATAACATTTTGGCAAACTTCAGAAAAATCATACAATGTGACCAAGTGGGATTTACCCCCGGGATGTAAAGATGATGCAATATCTACAAATCAATCAACGTGATGAACCATATTAACAAAGTAAAGAATAAAAATTACATAATCATCTTAATAGATGCAGAAAAAGTTTCTGACGAAATTCAACATCTATTTACGATAAAAAAAACTCTCAAAAAAGTGATCATGGAGGCAAAATATGTCAACATAATAAAGGCTATAGGTGACAACCCCACAGATCATCATACTTTATGGCCACAAACTGAAAGTGTTTTCTCTAAGATCAGAAACAAGAGAAGAATTCTCACTTTTGCAACTTTTATTCAACTTAGTATTGGAAGTCCTAACCATGCTTTTGAACTGTGGTGTTGGAAAAGACTGTTTAGAGTCCCTTGGCTTGCAAGGAGATCCAACCAGTCCATTCTGAAGGAGATCAGTCCTGGGTGTTCTTTGGAAGGACTGATGCTAAAGCTGAAACTCCAGTACTTTGGCCACCTCATGTGAAGAGTTGACTCATTGGAAAAGACTCTGATGCTGGGAGGGATTGGGGGCAGGAGGAGAAGAGGACGACAGAGGATGAGATGGCTGGATGGCATCACTGACTCAATGGATGTGAGTCTGAGTGAACTCCGGGAGTTGGTGATGGACAGGGAAGCCTGACGTGCTGCGATTCATGGGGTCTCAAAGAGTCTGACAAGACTGAGTGACTGAACTGAACTGAACTGAACTGAACCATAGAAACCACACAAGGAAATAAAAGGCATCCACATTGAAATTGAAAGAGTAAAACTGTCTCTGTTCACAGAGGATATGGTACCATATATAGAAAATATTAAAGATGCTACCAAAAACTTCTAGAATTTACAAAGAAATTCACTTAATTTGCAGACAGGAACACCGAACTCTCACATTTTATGTTCTTATACCGGTTTGGGTGGACTCCGGGAGTTGGTGATGGACAGGGATGCCTGGCTTGTTGCAGTTCATGGGATTGCAAAGAGTCAGACATGACTGAGCGACTGAACTGAACTGAACTATCAGGAAGACAAATGATGAAAAAATATTTCAAAACAAGTAAAATACTTAAGAATGAGTTTAAGGTGACAAAAGTCCTTTACTCAAAGGAGAAAAAAAAAAGAAAGATATTAACTGGCCAATTCAAGTTAATGCATGGTAAAAACTGTCACAATTCTGTAAATTAATTATCCTCCAATTAAAACAAATGAATTAATTTAAAATAAAAAAAATAAAAGATGTATTGTGCTCATGGATTTAAAAAACAACATTTAAATTAACATATGACCTAAGACAATTTACATATTCAATGCAATGCCTATCAAAATACCAACAGCATTTTTTCACAAATCTATAAATACTTGTTTGAAAACAGAAAAGACTCTAATAAGCAAAACAGTCTTGAAAAAGAGGAAAAAAGCTAGGGGTCTTATATTCTGTGATTTTAAGCTATAGTACAAAGATTCAGCAGTCAGTACATTATGGTGCTGACACAAATTAGACACATAGATGAATGGAATAAAATAAAGAGTCCAGAAGTGAATCCAGACTTATATAGTCAGTAAATATTTGACAAAGGAGGCAAGGATATACACTGGGAAGAAGACAACCTCTTCAATAAAAATGTTAGGAAAACTGAAAAATCAAACTGAACTATTTTCCCTCACCTCATCCAAAGAACTCGTATAGCTCAGCATTGAAAAAAAGAAAAGAACAACATGATTAGAAAATGAAAGAAAGCATGGATAGACATTTCTTCCAAAGAAGATATGCAGATGATGACATGACATGCAAAAAATGCTCAACATCACTAATGATGAAATAAATGCAAATCAAAACCAAAATGAGATATCAACTCACAGCTATCAGAAAGACTGATGTAAAAATATGACAAATAACAAATGTTGGTGAAAATGAGGATAAAAGCAAACATTTTGCACTATTGGTAGTAAGGTAAATTGATGCAGCTACTGTATAAACAGTATGGTGTTTCCTCAGAAAGTTAAAATGGGGCTTCCCCAGGAGCTCAGTTGTTAAAGAATCTTCCTACAATGCAGGAGATACAGGAGACAGGGGCTCAATCCCTGTGTCAGGATGATCCCTTGGAGGAGGGCAGGGTAACTAATATTTTTGCCTGGAGGATCCCATGAACTGAGGAGCTTGGCAGGTTATAGTCCATAGGGTTGCAAAGAGTCACAAATGACTGAAGCAACTGAGCACACACGCACTCATGCATGCACTGTATAAACAGTATGGTATTTCCTCAGAAAGTTAAGAATAGATCATGGGATCCAGCAATTCCACTCCTAGGTATTTATCCCATATGTGAAATGAATCACCAGTCCAGGTTCGATGCATGATATAGGATGTGCAGGGCTGGTGCACTGGGATGAACCAGAGGGATGGTATGCGGAGGGTGGTGGAAGGGGGGTTCGGGATGGGGAACACGTGTACACCAGTGACAGATTCATGTTGATGTATGTATGGCAAAACCAGTACAATGTTGTAAAGTAATTAGCCTCCAATTAAAATAAATAAATTTATATTAAAAAAACCCAAAATACACATGCACCCCAATATTCACTGCAACATTGCTTACAATAGCCAAGATGTGAAAGCATCCTTAGTGACTGTGATTGAATGAATGAATACAGAAAATATGGTATGCATATACACATAAAGGGATATTATTCAGTGGTGAAAAAGATGAAATATTACTATTTGTGACAACATGGATGAGCCTAGAAGTTATTATGCTAGTGAAATAAGTCATATGGCAATAAGCAAAATGTTATATAACTTCACTGATAAATGAATTTTTAAAACAAAACAAAGCAAATTAATAAACACAGCAATGTAAACAACAGATCATACATACAGAGAACAAACAAGCAATTGACAGAGAGAAGGTTGAAGCGGAAAAGAGAAAGTGAGGGAGATTAAGAAGCACAGACTTCCAGTTACAAAACAAATGAGTCAGAGATCTGAAAGGTACAGTGTGAGAAATATAGTCCATAACTATGTAATATCTTTGTATAGTGATAGATGGTAAAATAAACAAACAAAAAATCCTATAAAAACAGATCAGATTTTTGGTTACCAGAGATGGAGTTTAAAGGAAAGGGAAACTTGAGGAAAGTAATCAAAAGGTACACATTTCTAATTATAACATAAGCAAGTACCAGGGATGTTATGTACAACATGATAAATATAATTAATGTTGCTGTACATTGTTTATGAAAGTTTTTTTAGTAAATCCTGAGTTTTCATCACCAATTATTTTTTTTTCATTTTTTTAGTGTTGTGTATATATGACATTATGAAATTTCACTAAATATATTGTGGTAATAATTTCTTAATGTATGTAAGCCAGTCATTATGCTTTTAAACTTACACAGGGCTATGCCAATTATATCTCAATAAAACAGGAAGAGAAGCTAAAATTATAATAATGAAAGCTAATTAGAAAAAAGAACAAATAGAGTTAAATTAGGGAATTAAAAAATGTCTCATTGGTAATGAATTTCTACTTGATAAAAGAAAATATAGAAAATAAATGCATTAGTGCAGAATGAATGAATTCTTAATTCATCAGAATTAAGGCCCTTATCTGAAGTATTTGCCAAATTTTCATAGGCAGTACTCCATGTTATGGCATCATTAGGCAAGCTGAATACAAAATTGATATGCTATACAAAAAATTTGGGAGCTGAATCTCCTGTCATTTTATATGCATCGTTACACACCTTTTCTGGGCTGGAAGAGCCTACCAAATCATCAGGAACTATGAGTTTATGTACAGAGATATGTGGAAACAGGAAGGGGAGGACAAGTCGGGTTGTGTAATCAGACTTTAAACGTCTGGACGTTTCCAGTTGCTGTAGTCATCCAGTAACAAAATTTTAAAAATATAGCATCAAGGTTGTCAGTGCATCTATTTTTTTGTAGCAAAAACTTTTTTCCCTTTTTTTTTAATAAATTCTCTTTTTTTTTTTTTTGGTAATAGCTTAGTATGGGATTGCCACCAATACATTTTGTTGCTAATTTTTGTGTAATTAGCAATTTTTTAACCATTTATTATTTCTTTATTATTGTTATTAAAAAACTCTAATGAAAATAAAAATTGTTTTGGTGTGAAGCTGAACTTTCAAAATATGACAGTTTATTTATCTGATTTAGAAGTTGTGCTCCTGGAAAGAATAAAGACACTTCATTTATAAATGTAATTTTTATACTTCTGACCCATGCAGTATTTGAGCTTGATAGCTAAGTTTTAGATATAGGTTAAGTTCAATCTTAGTATAGAGTACATTTCCTTAAAAGTAAACATTAAATAGCCTCAAAAAGATAGAAAAATTGCTTTAATATATACTATTTAAGGTAAAAGAAACTTTCTTTTTGTCTTATTTTAAATTATTACTAACACTACCCAGAATAGAGTGGACTTGTCACTTGTTTATATACCATTTTGGTATAAACTAACTAATTTAAGGAATTAATTCAAGCAACCAAATTCTTTATTCAATACTAAAATGTGTTAAAATACGAATAGGATATCAGAATGCAAGCATCCACACAAGATAATAACAAGGAAATGATGTTTTTCTAATCAGTTCTTAACTTTTAAGTAAAGTTTTTCTTTGATAAACATGACATCAACCTATAAATTAGAATTAAAAGAATATGATATATTTCTGGATGTACTTTATAAATTCTCTCAAGCATTGCTATAGATCTAGATTTCTGTGACTTCATTTTCAATTGTGCTTTCTTCTAATGTCATTGATGATACAATTTCATTATATCATTTTAGAGTAACTTATTATCTTAAGAAGGGACATTAATCACTCTCAATGCATTAGTACTATTTCTGGTTTTTTGCATATCTGTTCATTAGAATGTTTGTCCAAATAATTATCTGGTTATATACTTAGTTCTGTTGGTCCTCATCTTTTAAGTTAAACATTAAAATACATTATTGAATTTTTTATTTTCTATTAAATAAATTTACATTTGATCTGATAAACTTCCAGAAACTTTATTGTAGGCATTATTCTCTTCTTAACCTTCACTAGTTCCATCAATATTCTTCTTACACTTCAGCCTGACATTAAAAATTTTAATCTATAGGTGGGGTTTCCTACTTTCAGATAAGGCTATACATTTTTTATACATAAATGCACTTCAAATGACCAGTTAAATTAAAAACTCATTCTGGGAAATTGGGTGGAACTATTTTATTGCACGGGAGGTTAATATCCTGTCCTTATTGAGAAAATGTCAGAGTGGAGAACATTCTTTTACAGTCTTTATTTTGGTCAGCATGCAGGCCCAGGTTTTACTAATGAACATCTGCAGGTGGTGGTGCAGTAAACCTTGGCATAGGATAGAAAAGAGTCAACCTTAATCTTAATCCCCATTACCAAGAAAATAATATCTATTACAAAAAAGAAGTGGAAGTGATAAATACATTGACTCATGTACATCTTCAAAAATATTTACTTAGTATTTAAGGACACCAGCTGGCCTCATGATTCACTATTTTACAGTTCATATGAATAAAATAAAGGATAGAATAGAAAATAATTTAAATATAATGTTCACATATAATTTCAAGTTGTACAGGATTTTAAAGATCATTCTACTTCAATCAATGTTTAAACAATTGAATAAACAATGTTGTTGCTGTTCATGACCCAGTCGTGTTCAACTCTCTGGGACCCCCATGAACTGCAGCATGACAGTCTTCTCCGTCCTTCACTATCACCCTGAATTTGCTCAAACTCATATCCACTAAGTCTGTGATGCCATTCAAACATCACATTTTCTCTTGTCCCCTTTCCCTCTTGTCCTCAATCTCTCCAGTATCAGGGTATTTTTCAAGTGAATGTGTTTTTCTAATGAGGTGGCCAAAGTATTGGAGCTTCAGCTTCAGCATCAGTCCTTCTAAAGAATATTCAGGGTTGATTTCCTTTAAGATTTACTGGTTTGATCTCCTTGTTATTCAAGGGATTCCCAAAAGTTTTCTCCAGGACCACGGTTTGAAAGCATGAATCTTCAGTGCTTGGCCTTCTGGTGGTCCAAATGACATATCCACACATGAATGCTGGAAAAACCATAGCTTTGACTATACACACCTTTTTCAGCAAAGTGATGTCTCTGCTTTTTAATATGCTGTCTAGATTTGTCATAGCTTTTCTTCCAATTAAAATATTTTAATTTCAAGGCTACAGTTACTGGCCACAGTGATTTTGGACTCCAAGAAAATAAACCTGTCACTCTTTCCAATTTTTCCCCATCTTTTTACCATGATGTGATTGGACTGGATGCCATGATCTTAGCTTTATGAATGCTTAGTTTTCAGCCAGTTTTTTCACTCTCTTCTTTCACCTTCATCAAGAGGCTCTTTAATTTCTCTTCATTTTCTGTCATTAAAGTGCTATCATCTTCATATATGAGATTGTTGATATTTCTCCTGGCAATATTGATTCCAGCCTGTGCTTCATCCAGCCCATCATTCTGCATTATGTATTCTAAATAGAAGTTAAATCAGCAGGGTGACAATATACAGCCTTGATATACTCCTTTCCCAATTTTGAACCTGTCTATTCTTCCATGTCTGGTTCCAACCATTGCTTCTTGTCCAAGGTACAAGTTTCTCAGGAGGCAGGTAAGATAATTAGGTATTCACATCTCTTTAAGAATTTTCCACAATTCTTGAAATTCATGGAATAATAATACAAAAAGATCTTCATGACCCAGATAACCACAATGGTGTGACCACTAACCTAGAGCCAGACATCCTGGAATGTGAAGTCAAGTGGGCCTTTGGAAGCATCACTATGAATAAAGCTAGTGAAGGTGATGTAACTCCAGCTGAGCTATTTAAAATCCTAAAAGATGGTGCTGTTAAAATGCTGAACTCTGTATGCCAGCAAGTTTGGAAAACTCAGCAGTGACCACAGGACTGGAAAAGGTCAGTTTTCATTCCAATACCAAACAAAGGCAATGACAAAGAATGTTAAACTACTGCACAATTGCATTCATCTCACATGCTAGCAAAGTAATGCTTAAAATTCTCCAAGCCAGGTTCGAACAGTATGTGAACTGTGAACTTCCAGATGCTCAAGATGGTTTTAAAAAAGACAAAGAAACCAGAGACCAAATTGCTAGCATATGTTGGATCTTAGAAAAAGCAAGAGGATTCCAGAAAAGCATCTATTTCTGCTTTATTGACTATCCCAAAGCTGTTGACTCCATGTATCACAACAAACTGGAAAATTCTTACAGAGATGGGGAATACCAGACCACCTGACCTGCCTCCTGAAAAATCTGTACACAGGTAAAGAAAGAACAGTTAGAGCATGGAAAATTGACTGGTTCCAAATTGGAAAAGGATAATATCAAGCCTGTATATTGTCACCCTACTTATTTAACTTATATGCAGAGTACATCATGAAAAACGCTGGGCTGGAAGAAGCACAAGCTGGAATCAAGATTGCTGGGAGAAATATCAATAACTGCAGATACACAAATGACACCAGCCTTATGGCAGAAAGCAGAAAAGAACTAAAGAGTCTCTTGATGAAAGTGAAAGAAGAGAGTGAAAAAGTTGGCTTGAAATTCAATATTCAGAAAACTAAGATCATGGCATCCAGTCCCATCACTTAATGGCAAATAGATTTGGAAACAGTAGAAACAATGAGATACTTTATTTCCTTGGGCTCCAAAATCACTGCACATGGCAACTACAGCCATGAAATTAAAAGATGCTTGCTCCTTGGAAGAAAATCAAAGACCAATCTAGACAGCATATGTTCTGTCTAGACAGCACAATGTTCTGTCTAGTTAAATCTATGATTTTTCCAGTAGTCATGTATGGATGTGAGAGTTAGACTATAAAGAAAGGTGAGCACCAAAGTATTAATATTTTTGAACTGTGATGTTGGAGACTCTGGAGAGTCCTCTTGACTGTAAGGAGATCAAACCAGTCGATCCTAAAGCAAATCATTCCTGAATAGTCATTGGAAAGACTGCTGCTGAAGCTGAAACTTCAATATTTTGACCACTTGATGAAAAGAACTGACTCATTGGAAAAGACCCTGATGCTGGGAAAGATTGAAGGCAGGAGGAGAAGGGGACTATTCAGGATGATATGGTGAAAGGGCATCACTGACTCTATGGTCATGAGTTTGAGCAAGCTCTGGGATTTGATGATGGACAGGAAAGTTTGATGCACTTCAGTCCATGGGATCACAAAGAGTCAGACATGACTGAGGTACTGAACCTAACTGAACACAGTCAAAATCTTTAAGGTAGTCTATGAAGCAGAAGTATATTTTTTTTTAATTCCCTTGCTTTTTCTATGATTCAGTTGATGTTGGCAATTTGATTTCTTGTTCCTCTGCCTTTTCTAAATGCAGCTTGTACATCAGGACATTCTCAACTCACATACTGCTGAAGCCTAGCTTGAATGATTGTGAGCTTTATCTTGGTAGCATGTGAAAGGTGTGCAATAGTATGGTAATTTGAATAGTCCTTGACATTACCTTTCTTTGGGGTTGGAATGAAAATTGATCTTTTACAGTCTTGTGGCCACTGCTGAGTTTTCCAGATTTGCTGGCATATTGAGTGCAATGCTGTAACAATATCATCTTTTAGGATGAAATAGTTCAACTGGAATTCCATCAGCTTTGTTTGTAGTAATGCTTTCCAAGGCCCACTTGACTTCAAACTCCAGGATATCTGGCTCTAGGTGAGTGACCACACCATCAGGGTTATCTGGGTCATTAAGCAATTTTTTGTACAGTTCTTCTTTTTGTAATATTGCCACCTCTTTTAATCTCTTTTACTTCTGTTAGGTCTTTGCCATTTCTGTCCTTTATTGTGCCCATCTTTACATGAAACATACCCTTGGAGTCTCTAACTTTCTTGAAGAGATCTCTAATTCTTCCCATTCTATTGTTTGTCTCTATTTCTTTGCATTGTTTATTTAGAAGGCTTTCTTATATCTCCTTGCTATTCTCTGGAACTCTGCATTTAGTTGGGTATATCTTTCCCTTTTACTTCTCTTCTTTTCTGAGCTATTTGTAAGGGTTCACACAACCACTTTGCCCTCTTGTATTTCTTTTTTTTTTTTTTTTTTTTTTGAGGATGTGGGTGATTTTGGTCACCATCCCCTATAGAATGTTATGAACCACTGTCCATAGTTCTTCAGGCATTCTGTCTACTAGGTCTAATCCCTTTAATCTATTTGTTACCTCCATTGTATAATCATAAAGTGTTTGATTTAGGTCATACCTGAAAGATCTAGTTGTTTTCCCTACTGTTTTCAATGTATGCCTGAATTTAGAAGTAAAGAGCTGATGGTCTGAGTCACAGTCACTCCAGTTCTTATTTTTGCTGACTGTATAGAGCTTCCCCATCTTTTTCTGCAAAGAATATAATCAATCGGATTTCAACATTGACCATTTGGTGATTTCCATATGTACAGTCGTCTCTTGTGTTGTTAGAAGAGGTTGTTTGGTATGACCAATTCATTCTTTCGGAAAAATTCTATAAGCTTTTGGCCTGCTTTATTTTGTACTCTTAGGCCAAACTTGCTTGTTTCTTCAGGTATCTCTTGATGTCCTGTTTTTGCATTCCAATCTCATTTGATGTCATAGACATCATTTTTGGTGTTAGATCTAGAAGGTGTTGTAGGTCTTCATGGAATCATTCACCTTCTTAAGCATTAATGGTTGGGGCATAAACTTGGATGACTGTGATGTTGAATGGTTTGCCTTGAAAACAAACCAAGATCATTCTGTCATTTTTGAGACTGTACCCAAATACTGCATTTTGGACTGTTGTTGACTATGAGGGCTACTCCATTTCTTCTAAAAAAATTTGCCCACAGTAGTATATATAATGGTCATCTGAATTAAATTGGCCCATTCCAGTCCATTTTAGTTCACTGATTCCTAAAATGTTGATGTTCACTTTTGTGATTTCCCATTTGACCATATCCAATTTACCTTGATTCATGGACCTAATAATCCAGGTTTTTATGGAATATCATTCTTTACAGCTTTGGATTTTACTTTCATCACCAGACACATCCACAACTGAACATCCTTTCTGCTTTGGTTTAGGCTCTTCATTCTTTCAGGAGCTATTTCTCTGCTCTTTCCCAGTAGAATATTGAACACCTACAGACCTGGGAGGCTGATTTTTTCAGTGTCACATATTTTTCTTTTTTCATATTGTTCATGAGGTTCCCAAGGCAAGAATACTGAAGTGCTTTGCCATTCCCTTCTCCAGTGGGCAACATTTTGTCAGGCTCTCCCTGACTGGCAGGCTCATTCCCTTCAGCTGCTCCATGTAGCCAGAAAACTTCTCTGTGCCCTGGTAGTCCAAAGTTGATTCTCCTGAGTGTGTAAACACTCACTGGCTGCTGGTTGCTGGTCAATGTGCTGCCCAGTGACTTGGGCTAAGTCCCTGCTGGAGTTATTGGCTGGAGCCAGTCGATATTGGAGGATGCCCAGGAGTGGAGGGCTCCCCAGCATCATCATATAACCAATACTCCAACATAGTACTTGCTACTTATTTCAGAGTCAGAAAAAAGGTAAAACTGGTTTTGTTGTTTAGTTATAACCAATTCTGCTTAATACTCTCATTTACTCTCTTAATCTCTCTTTAATTCCATTATTTTCTACTAAGGTTAATTTAACACTATCTAGGTTGTTTTATTTTTTTTATTTTACTTAACTATTCACTTTGACTTCATTGCTCTCTATTTTATATACTTTCTTTGTCCTCTTTTTGCATTTGTTAGAAAAACAGAACTTTTTTAAGGGTTTAGAGATTTTAGACAGATTTTAGTTTAAAAATTTTCCTTGGTCAATTATAGTTTTCTTCTAATATTGAAGAAATGATATCATACTTTAAAAAATGTTTTCAAAATCACTCTTATTATTTCATTGAGGCTTCACTAAGAACTGTTACCAGTTTGAATAAAGTGCTGTAATCTCACCAGGGAAGCCTATGGTTGCCTGGTATAATACTAGATTTCATCACACAAGTATTGAACAGTCAATGCCCCTTCTTAGCTACCACATGTTTCAATCATTCATATGCATTTTTAACAATAATGGATGCTTGACTGAATTTCAAATTAAAAAATAGAAAAGAGGAGATGCAATTTTCAATGAAATAATAGCTAGTAAAGAAATGCGGCGGCTGTGACAGACCACGCAGATGCATGGTGGCTGCAATGGACCATGCAGAGCACAGCCGATAGGAGCTGCCCTATGTTCAAGGTAGGGGCGGTGGCTGAGAGGAGCTACGCCATGTTCAAGGTCAGGAGGGGTGACCTAACCCAAAAAGAGGAGCAGCCATGAAGAGATACCCAATGTCCAAGTTAAGAAAAACCCAAGTAAGACAATAGGTGTTGCCAGAGGGCGTCAGAGGGCAGACGCACTGAAACCATAATCACAGAAAACTAGACAATATGATCACATGGACCACAGCCTTGTCTAACTCAATGAAACTAAGCCATGCCATGCGGGGCCACCCAAGATGGATGGGTCATGGTGGACAGATCTGACAGCATGTGGTCCAACTGAGAAGAGATGGAAAACAACTTCAGTATTCTTGCCTTGAGAAGCCCAAGAACAGTATGAAAAGGCAAAATGATAGGATACTGAAAAAGGAACTCCCTGGGTGGGTAGGTGCCCAATATGCTACTGGAGAACAGTGGAGAAATAACTCCAGAAAGAATGAAGGGATGGACCCAAAACAAAAACAATACCCAGTTGTGGATATGACTGGTGATAGAAGCAAGGTCTGATGCTGTAAGAGCAATATTGCATAGAACCTGGAAAATTAGGTCCATGAATCAAGGCAAATTGGAAGTGGTCAAACAGGAGATGGCAAGAGTGAACATCGACATTCTAGAAATCAGCAAACTAAAATGGACTGGAATGGATGAATTTACTCAGATGACCAGTACATCTACTACTGTGGGCAGGAAACCCTTAGAAGAAATGGAGTAGCCATCATGGTCAAAGGAAGAGTCCAAAATGCAGTACTTGGATGCAATCTCAAAAACAACAGAGTAATCTCTCTTCATTTCCAAGGCAAACAATTCAATATCATGGTAATCCAAGCCTATGCCCCAACCAGTAAAGCTTAAGAAGCTGAAGTTGAATGGTTCTATGAAGACCTACATAGACCTTCCCTGGTGGCTTAGAGGGTAAACCGTCTGCCCACAATGCAGGAGACCCGGGTTCAATCCCTGAGTCGGGAAGATCCCCTGGAGAAGGAAATGGCAACCCACTCCAGTACTCTTGCCTGGAAAATCCCATGGATGGAGGAGCCTGGGAGGCTGCAGCCCACGGGGTCACAAAGAGTTGGACACGACTGAGTGACTTCACTTTCCCTTTCATGAAGACCTACAAGACCTTTTAGAACTAACACCCAAAAAATATGTCCTTTTCATTATAGGGGACTGGAATGCAAAAATAGGAAGTCAAGAAACACCTGGAGTAAGAGGTAAATTTGGCCTTGGACTATGGAAAGAAGTAGGGCAAAGGCTAACAGAGTGTTGCCAAGAGAACGCACTGGTCATAGCAAGCACCCTCTTCCAGCAACACAAGAGAAGTCTCTACACATGGACATCACCAGATGGCAAACATCGAAATCAGATTGATTATATTCTTTGCAGCCACATTTGGAGAAGCCATCTACAGTTACAGAAACAAGACCAGGAGCTAACTGTGGCTCAGATCATGAACTCCTTATTGCAAAATTCAGACTTAAATTGAAGAAAGTAGGGAAAGCAACTAGACCATTCAGGTATGAACTAAATCAAATCCCTTAT
This sequence comes from Bos javanicus, assembly GCF_032452875.1. NCBI lineage: Eukaryota > Metazoa > Chordata > Mammalia > Artiodactyla > Bovidae > Bos > Bos javanicus. Next base: position 5,232,711 of record NC_083876.1, on the reverse strand, counting down.
GATTATACAGTGGAAGTGAGAAATAGATTTAAGGGCCTAGATCTGATAGATAGAGTGTCTGATGAACTATGGACAAAGGTTCATGACATTGTACAGGAGACAGGGATCAAGACCAACCCCATGGAAAAGAAATGCAAAAAAGCAAAATGGCTGCCTGGGGAGGCCTTACAAATAGCTGTGGAAAGAAGAGAAGCAAAAAGCAAAGGAGAAAAGGAAAGATATTCCCATTTGAATGCAGAGTTCCAAAGAATAGCAAGGAGAGATAGGAAAGCCTTCCTCAGTGATCAATGCAAAGAAATAGAGGGAAAAAACAGAATGGGAAAGACTAGAGGTCTCTTCAAGAAAATTAGACATACCAAGGGAACATTTCATGAAAAGATGGGCTCGATAAAAGACAGAAATCGTATGGACCTAACAGAAGGAGAAGATATTAAGAAGAGGTGGGAAGACTACACAGAAGTGTACAAAAAAGATCTTAACGACACAGAAAATCACGGTGGTGTGAACACTCTGCTAGAGGCAGACATCCTGGAATGTGAAGTCAAGTGTGCCTTAGAAAGCATCATTACGAACAAAGCTAGTGGAGGTGATGGAATTCCAGTTGAGCTATTTCAAATCCTGAAAGATGATGCTGTGAAAGTGCTGCACTCAATATGTCAGCAAATTTGAAAAACTCAGCACTGGCCACAGGACTGGAAAAGGTCAGTTTTCATTCAATCCCAAAGAAAGGAAATGCTACAGAATGCTCAAACTACCACACAATTTCACTCATCTCACACGCTAGTAAAGTAATGCTCAAAATTCTCCAAGCCAGGCTTCAGCAATACGTGAACTGTGAACTTCCAGATGTTCAAGCTGACTTTAGAAAAGGCAGAGGTACCAGAGATCAAATTGCCAACATCTGCTGGATCATGGAAAAAGAAAGAGAGTTCCAGAAAAAGATCTATTTCTGCTTTATTGACTATGCCAAAGCCTTTGACTGTGTAGATCACAATAAACTGTGGAAAATTCTGAAAGAGATAGGAATACCAGACCACCTGACCCTCCTATTGAGAAACCTGTATGCAGGTCAGGAAGCAACAGTTAGAACTGGTCCTGGAACAAAAGACTGGTTCCAAAGTGGAAAAGGAGTACATCAAGGCTATATATTGTCACCCTGCTTATTTAACTTATATGCAGAGTACATCATGAGAAATGCTGGGCTGGAAGAAGCACAAACTGGAATCAACATTGCCGGGAGAAATATCAATGACCTCAGATATGCAGACCACACCATCCTTATAGCAGAAAATAAAGAGGAACTAAAAAGCCTCTTGATGAATTTGAAAGAGGAGAGTGAAAAAGTTGGCTTAAAGCTCAACATTCAGAAAACTAAGATCATGGCATCTGGTCCCATTACTTCATGGGAAATAGATGGGGAAACAGTGAAAACAGTATCAGACTTTATTTCTTTGGGCTCCAAAATCACTGCAGATGGTGATTGCAGTCATGAAATTAAAAGATGCTTACTCCTTGGAAGGAAAGTTATGACCAACCTAGATAGCATATTCAAAAGCAGAAACATTACTTTGCCAACAAAGGTCCATCTAGTCAAGGCTATGGTTTTTCCAGTGGTCATGTATGGATATGAGAGTTGGACTGTGAAGAAAGCTGAGCAATGAAGAATTGCTGCTTTTGCACAGGGGTGTTTGAGAAGACTCTTGAGAGTCCCTTGGACTGCAAGGAGATCCAACCAGTACATCCTATAGGAGATCAGTCCTGAGTGTTCAATTGAAGGACTGATGCTGTAGCTGAAACTCCAATACTTTGGCCAACTCATGAGAAGAATTGACTCATTGGAAAAGACCCTGAATCTGGGAGGGTCTGGGGGCAGGAGAAGAAGGGAACAACAGAGGATGAGATGGCTGGGTGGCATCACCAACTCGATGGACATGAGTTTGGATAAACTCTGGCTGTTGGTGATGAACAGGGAGGCCTGGCGTGCTGCAATTCATGGGGTCTCAAGGAGTCAGACACGACTGAGCAACTGAACTGAACTGAAAGAATCATGGCACTCCTATTAGGTCTATCAGGCAAGATTAAGTAAAACTCTCAACATATAAAAATAATGACCATAGCAGTTGGTGAAAATGGACTGTCTATGTAAGCTTAATGAAAGCATTGACCTAGAAAACTAAGTAGAATTAATTTGGTTACGTTGAATATTTGAACAATGTAAATGTTTCTTTGTTAATTAACTAACTGCACCATCTAGAGTTAATCCAATTCAGCTTATTGTGCATTTCCGACTGATCAATTAACATTAATATAACAGGACTTTCACCTCTACTCTTTGGTAAAAATACTGGCTCTTTTGTGTCTTTAATCAGTTATCAAATTAATTCTGAGGAGCTTCTATAAATGATACAAGAAGCCTCATTTGTTTCCCTTATTGGTCCATTTGGTCCTTGGCAAAAAGTCTTCCTCTATTAATTATTAGAAAAAATGTTAACTTTCCTTGGCAGAGTTGGCTTTGGAATATATATATACTATAAATATATAAGGTATGGAAATATATACTTTATTGAAAAGTATGCAGATGAAGCAGGATTAGAATAATAAAAATGCAAGAGAATGAATACTCAGAAAAATGCAAAACAAGAGCACTGGGGACCAGGCATCAACGGGCAGATGTGAAGTAGTACTTCAGTGAAAGGAGCTTATAAAGGGGAACCTTAGTTCCAGCCAGTGCGTCTGATCAAAACACAAGAGAAGTGGCCCCAGCATAGAAACCTCACAGGCTTATTGTGTCTAATTTTCATTTCTAGAAGTTTAATTATACAGAATCTTCACTGCTAAAATTTGAGACTAATATGTTTAATATAAGTTGAATAAGTCAATAAAAAGTACATATATGGAGATTTTTCAAGGACTATATAATCATAGAATATGTATTTAAATTTAAAGAAATACCAAAAAGTTTTAAAATTCCAAAAATTTTAAATTTAATGAAATTCCAAAATAATTAGTATCTTAATTGATTTCCTGAAGAAAGAATATGCATTATATTATTACATTTAATATATATCAAATGTTGAACATATAGCCATGTCCAACTCTTTGCACTCCCATGGACTGTAGCCCACCAGGCTTCTCTGTCCATGGAATTTACCATGCAAGAATAGTGGAGTTGGTTGCCATTTCCTACTCTAGGGGATCTTTTTGAGGCAGGGGTCCAGCCAATGTTTCTTTGTCTCCTGCATTGGCAGGTGAATTCTCTACCACTAGTGCCATCTATTCTAACACCTGTACTTTTCACAATTCTCAATAAAAATGGTGGAAATACTGCTTTCAACTAGGATAATCCTTCCCCATTTAGAGGCATTGGGAACATGAGGGGTGTTTCTAGGTGCTGCAATTACTGAATGGTGATACTGTAGCTTGCGGCCCATCCCAAGTGGCAGTATTCCCTTTGTTACTGGGAAATACTAGATGACACATTATCAGGCCAGAGTTCTTTTTTATGTAACTCTGTTTATGTGGAGGGGAATGAATGGGGTGGCAGTTTGACTTAAATAGCTCTGCTTTTAGTTTGCCAAAAGTCAGTTTTTGGAATTCCTGTTTTGGCATATCTGCATTCTATCTTTAGATAGAAGAGGAAATTTATGTTGGGTACAAGTGGGAAATACAGTCATCTTTAGATGACTATATACATCTTTTCTAAAGAACTGATTTCCAAAACTGGAGTACTCTTAAAAAGTATAGTTGTGAAATATCACCTTTTAGGTCTGTTCACATTTTTTTAAACTGTATTTCTATTCAGACTGTGACGTAATATATGCTTCCCCCACAATATTAATGATAAACAATTGACTGGAAAAATTTCAATCATCAACTCCAAGTTTTTGGCTATCTGGTCATTATATCTTGCCTATTCCTATGATTTATAAACAAAACTACAAGTGATACAATGAAAAAACAGCAAAAAAGAAAATTTACCCTATAAGTTATAAATATACTCTATGTAGACTAAGAACAATAGCAATGAAATGATATTCTAACATGGCAAATACTGTAAGAGCTCAAACTAGTACCATATTTAATCCTGACAATGATATTAAGAATGTAAATGCTATCATGTTACTTATTTTGCAGGTAGGAATGTGATATAAACAAAAATTAAGTAACATCATATAACTACCATAAGATAGAATATAGTCCCAGACAAACTAACTTATGTAATGAACTCCAATGTTTTCTCTCTACAACTTTCTCTGAATCACACACACACACACATACACACACAGCCCTATACATTGTCTTTCTAAAACAAAGCAATTCAAGATAAAACTTACTGCTAGAATTTTCAGAGATTTTTTTAATGTAAAAATGAGTAAAAAAGAAAAAATAACATTTCTAATGGACAAAAAATAAAGGAAATATTTAAAGCTATTGACTCAATCAAGAATTACAATTTCCTTGTTTGATTTCCACTCTTTAGGGTGTGAGAAGAAAAAGAGAGAGAGAGATGGAGGAAATAAAAATCAGAGAAAGAATGATTAATTCAGATTTCCTACAGTCTAGAAATGTTACCATTATGTATAATTAGTATAATACCATTTAAGATGTTAAAAGTGGATTGACACAGTAGTCTAAAATATGAAATATATTAAGTAATTTTTAAAGTGTCCTCAATAAAAGCTCCAAAAATATGTATTTCATAGGCTCATTTTATTTAAAACTTTAAGGTTTATAACTCATCTTCATCCACTGAAAGAATAACTCACTGAGAAGAAAAAGCTTTTTATAACATAATTTCTGATATTGGTACATTCTGCATCCAAAATTTTTCAGAATATATTTTTGTACAAAAGTAGACCCCTTCAGGGTTTGTATTTTTTCTTATGATTCACATCACTGATTTATTGCTTATTATTATCATGCACAGTTAATCATCCCCTTCTTTGAATGCATTCTATCCTTAGTTCCGTTATGTCAAACTCCACTCTTTTCCTTTCCCACGCTGGGACATGCTTCTGCAGCATCCTCAGATTGACCTTCTTCACCTAAAGAGCCCTAAAAGGGCTCAGTTTCTTTTTTTCTCTTTCTTATCTTTCCTCAACTTTCAATCTGCAGTTTTTCTTCAGACAACCTACTTAGCTTCGTGATGTCAATTCCGTCTACATACTGTACACCCTCCCTCCTTAAATGAGTTAGAGTTCTAGGTTCATACAGCCATACTAATTAGTATAACAACTTTAATCTTCACTTACATTTATTAAACATTTCAAACTAAATGTCTCCCACCTCCTTACTATAATCTTCTCCAGCCTTCTCAGTATCAGGAGATCATCAAATCCCAAACTAGCCGTCACCCTTAACAATTTTTATTTCCCTGATACCACTTAATCAAAGCTAATTGTAATGTTATTGATCTTATCTCCAAAGTATAATCCTTCACCCCATTTCTTGTGCCACCACCCTAGTCCAAGATACTCTTTCTTCTTCCCTAGACTTCTACAATTACCACCTCTGGTGTCCCTGCTTCAACTCTTACCCATAGAGGAACAGATAAGTGCATTTCTAAGGGTTTCCCTGGTAGCTCAGGCAGTAAAGAATTTTCCTGCAAAGCAGGAAACCCAGGTTGGATCCCTGGATTTGATTGCTGGGTCAGGAAGATCCCCTGGAGACAGGAATGGTAACTCACTCCAGTATTCTTGCCTGGTAAATCCCATGAACAGAGGAGCCTGGTGGGCTACAGTCCATGGAGTTGCAAAGAGTTGAACATGACTGAGCAACTAAGCACAGCACATGGTTGAAATACATACCAAGGTTAATTTTTGAGTCTATGTCTTTTTGTGTAATACAAGCACTTTATTCATCTTATTATCCCTATGGGGAAAACTGCTTATCATAAACTAGCTACTCAAAAGTTTGATCTGTAACATATATATCCTTATATTAGTGTAATCACGAGATAAAAACATCTCGGTGGTGTAGCACAGTCCGTATCAGGAAGGAATTCCCTTCCAATTATTCATTCAGGAATAATAAATAGTATTCTTTCATTTATGTCATTGCTAATTTTAAGGTATTGCGTCCATGATCCTCCCCTTTTATTTTTATTTTTTTTGCATCAAATCATAGAAAGTGGCCTGGAAATGGTATTTATACCTTCTCAGTTCCATTGACTATGATTCAGTCACATGGTAACATTTAGCTAAAAGAGAGGATTAGAAATGAGATTTAGCTCCATGCCTGGAGAGAGGATAAAACAATTGATGAAGAGATAGAGATAGTTGATATTCTTTATCATCAAAAATCTATTTAATTCTTTATTCCATAATTAGAATTCCTTATCCTCTCTTACAAAGAGGGCAAACCCAAGTAATACCTAATCATTTAATACACGAAAACTTGTCATATCCTTGTTGTCTAACAAAATACTGTCCTATTTTGGGAGCCATGAAAACCTCCACTTTAAAAAATATATTCATCATTATAGAAACTTTTTTTATCATGATTCTTAAATTTACATGAAAGTATTCTTGATCTGTATCCTGGTTTCTTATGAAGAAATTTAATAGAATGCACATGCACTTAATATTTAGTCTATGTTTAATCTGTTGTTATCAAGATGAATTATCTGACTTTTAATATAAAAGCCAGGATTTGTTGCAATAAATGTGCAATCTAATTTTCTGACATAATTATTCTAGTAGCTATTATAACTGGTTCTTTATCTTAAAAAATAAATAAATAAAGAGATAATAAACCTGGAAAGCAGAGGCTCCACAATTTTTTCTACTTTGTTTCACAGAAAATCCATTTCATGTTGAAAATTTGTTACCAAAAACACTTATGTTGCTTTCACATTTAACATTTCCCAAGCATATAATTTCCTTTTCTTTGTTCCTGGAAACATTATTACTTACAAAAGAAACAACAAGACATTGGGGAAAGGTTCAGTAAATATTATTGCACCAACATGTATTTTTTTTTTAATGAAATTTTCTGGAGAGAAGGAAAACCAGAAATTTTAAAACATATTAGGACTACTTGTTTTTTCTGCTGGTCTCAACTTGTGTACTTCTTGGGATAGTCCATATTTTCAAATATCATAGCTTTCCACTATTTCCCTTAAATGCCAAAATAGTTTTTTTTAAAGAAATTTTGTCCATTATAGTTTTGCTTATTTATTGGTAGTACCTACATAAATTTAAATATAGCCATTATTATAATTTTCACCCTCCAAAACCCATTTCCAACAAATTCAATAGTCACTGAAATGTGATGCAAATCTGCCAAATGGTACTTCTGCTTCTCTGTTTTCTAATTTACATAAAATGCTATTTTTTCAGAATATTCCAACATTTTTAAAAAGAAGAAACAATAAGAAATGAAGTTAAGCTCATAGTAAACATTCAACTGTAAAATGATTTCTATAGATTTTTTATGATTACACATTTGTCCTACTGAATTGCAAAAAAAAAAAAAAAAGTGACTTATTTAGGGTTTCCAGGTATCATAATTATGAAGAATCAGTTTATTTTTCTTTAAACTTGAAATATGATTATCCAACTTTCATCAAAGTTAAATCAAACAGCAACAAATTATTTGAGTTTCAGAAAACATAATTCAAATCGTATTTCAGAGACTTATTTTATGTTTTGTGAAAGAGAGCTGACAAAAGATTCAACTGACCAAAATAAGAGAGATAAAAGTTTAATAAGTAGTGTCTTTTTCTGAGATTTAAGTGTATTTGTGATTTATGGATATTTCAAAATTTGATATGCTGCTGTTTAAAAAAAATAAGGAAATAAGGTGCCTACTTTATTTTTTTTTAATTTTATTTTATTTTTAAACTTTACAATATTGTATTAGTTTTGCCAAATATCAAAATGAATCCACCACAGGTATACATGTGTTCCCCATCCTGAGCCCTTCTCCCTCCTCCCTCCCCATACCATCTCTCTGGGTCATCCCAGTGCACCAGCCCCAAGCATCCAGTATCGTGCATCGAACCTGGACTGGCAACTCGTTTCTTACATGAAATTTTACATGTTTCAATGTCATTCTCCCAAATCTTCCAACCCTCTCCCTCTCCCACAGAGTCCATAAGACTGTTCTATACCTACTTTAGTCCCCACTTAAAAAAAAAAAAAACAATACCTATAAAGAGGAACACACTGTATCTGGAGGTGAAATACAAATGATGGTAGTCTAAAATTTATTTCATGAGGAACCATTGAAGATATGACAGTAGGAGAAGAGAGGCATATTAATACCTCAGACAAGTTTATTTGAGCCCTATGACAAACAGGCAAAACAGCCATACAAGAGAAAGAAGTTCATATAACTGTGGTTCCAGAGCTGCTTCTTGAAAGATGAAGAATTGATGAGTTCATTTGAGTAAGGAATGAAAAACCTGGCCAGGCAGTGTGAGGGTATTGATCAGAGCCAGAGGAGCAAACAAATTGTGTTTTAGGAATATGAGATACAGTATATACATAGGTGCAAAATGTGAGATGTGTGAGAGGAATTTGCAAACACTTAAGTCCTTGTGCAGTGGCTTTCTCCCTTCGGGGTGCCCTTATATGCATGCTCATTCTGGCTGAATCCTCTCACTCAGACTCATCCAAGAGGTGGGTATCACTCTCTCTTTCTCAGAATTAGAGTTTATACTCCTCCAAGTTGGAGATTATACTTTGTGTCTTCTTTCATTATTCTGAGCCATTGTTAACTCTAGATTAACACTGTGCTTTAATATTGTATTGTATACATATTATTTTTCCTCCAACTCTTTAAACATATTTTAACTGACTGTAGGGAAAGAGCAAATTAACCAAGAAGGCATGGTCAGGATCTCTTGCCCCATGGCCTCTTGCTCTTGCACCACATTTTGTGAATAATGATCATGTAACTGTTGATCATTTATAGCACTGGGATGCATGTCATGAGATACTTGCTTGGTTATGGGCTACTTTGTGCAGTACACTTGTATGAGCTTCACCATGAAAGCCCCGGCTGCTGCTGTATTGCAGCTACGCTGGAGCAACATCATGGCTATGTTATGTGATGTTATGTTATGGCAGCTGCTATGGCGGCTCCATCAGCTGGAGAGAGGCTGTGTCACGGCTGCTGTGCCAGCCAGGAGAGCATAAATGTGTCTGCAGTTCCTACAACTCCTCCGGTCTTCTTCCAACCTCCTAGCTCAAGTCTTGCCTACCCTGGGTTCAGTGAACAGTGAGCACAGTATGAACAGCAAGACTCTGACTATACTTAAGTTTTTATCACTGCTACAAAAGGTTAAATGCATAGCAGTGGTTTAATAAAGTTTGACTAACTTTTTTAATCTAGAACTTCTTGTAAGCCTTTCTGATGGTAGAATAGAATTACTATAAAAACACAGTATCTGATTGCCTTCTTAGGAACAATATCTATTAACTTTATTACTATTGTAACAAATTACCACAAGTGGAAGCTTAAAACAATACAGGCTTATTATTTTATTATTTTTGGAGGTTAGAAGTCTCACAGCTTCACCCAGCTAAAATCAGAATGTTGACAGGGATGCATTCCTTTCCTTTCCTTTCCTTTACTTTGCCTTACTTTATCTTACCTTTCTTTACATTACTTTACTGGAGGATAATCATTTCCTTGCCTCTCCAGATTCTAGAGGGTGTTTGCTTTCTTTTGCTCATGTTCCCCTTCCTCTATCATCAAAGTAAAAAAAATGGGCGAAATTCTTTTCAAATTGCATCACTGTAATCTTGATTCTACTCTGACATCTCCTCTGTCGTTTCTATCTCCCTCTTCCACTTTTAGGGGTGTTTGTGTTTTATTGAGCACACTGAAATAGTCCCTGACACTCTCACATCTTCAATTCAGCTGATTAGCAGCCTGAATTCCACCAACGACCTTATTTCAACTTTTTTCTATAACCTAAATATATTCATAGATCTGAGGACTGGGAAGTGTATATCTTTCATATTCTTCCTATTATGGGAACTTTTGGTGAGTTTTTATTTCAGGATCAATTCCAAATGGTATTTAACTTTTTTCCTTTCTAGAAGATTTTCATGTTAGATACTATGGTCAACTGCTAAATAAATAAATACAAAAAAAAAAAAAACTCTGATTCTTCTCATTATTGCTTTCTAATCATTTATCTTTTTGTTGAAAATGTATAATAAAATTTAAATACATAATTTATCTCTAATGTAGACTTAAATGTATTATTCATACATTTCTGATAGTTAATCTCTGGCAATAAAAACTTGTAAATTTGTGAAACACATAAGCAGACTCTCTGCTCCATCAGACTAATTCCAGATATTTTAATTGATTATTCCACTGTTTTCTATAAAGCAAGTCACCTGTGAGCCAGACTTGTTTCTAATCTTATTTGGAAATTAAAATCAAGCTACAATGAAAAAAAGTTCCCTGTCCTTATATATGAGTATCTGAAGTAAACAACCTACTACTTCATTTTATGAGGTTTTTAATAGTCTGACAATTTTTGTCTTTTGATTGGAGAGTTTAACACTCTTGCATTACATGTGATTACTAATTTATTTGAATTGATTTTATCCATCTTATGTAAGCATCATTTTAATATATTTTAATCTCATTTTTAAACATTCCTGTATTCTTTGAAATATCTGAATGTTTTTGGCCTCTGACAAAAATTTTGGATTTATTTAACTGTCTTATGTAAGCAGTCTCTTATTATGTTTTTCCCTCTTTATTTTTTTTTACATTCATGTATTCTTTAAAATATTTTCAAATTTTTTTTGTACTCTATCTCATTTCTATTTTTTTCTGTTGTTGAGATGCATAATGTTAGTGAGCAACTTATTCATGGATTTTATTTCTGTTTTGTTTGTTTGTTTTAAAAAATAATTGAAATGCTGATTTTTAAGATCTTATGTTTGTATTTGTTATTCTATATTCTTAGTAAGGTAAGTTTGGTTACATTTTTTTAATTTAATTTTCTTTAACTGCGATCATTGAGCTTGAGTATCTTTCACTGACTTTGGCAAATATTAAGCTATAATAACCCGTTTTTTAGGATTGTGTCATCTTTTCATAGGCTTATGTCAGAACTATAGTCTCTTTCCTCATACTTGTTTTTGAATGATCACACCCAGCACTGCCTGACTTCTTCACTGCATTCTAGGTAATTATTAATATGCCCCAATTAATTAAAATTTTCTTCCACTATTTAAATATTGCCTTGACTTTTTTTTATTATGATGTTTTGTTTTATTTCTGAAAAATTTCTTCAAAAGCTTTTTGGATCAATTTGCTTAGTCTTACACCTCCTGTTCAGTTAAGTTCAATCTCTCAGTAGTGTCCGACTCTTCGAGACCTCATGGACTGCAGCACACCAGGCTTCCCTCTCCTTTACCAAATCCCAAAGCTTGCTCAAATCCATGTCCATTGAGTCGGTGATGTCATCCAACAATCTCATCCTCTGTCATCCCCTTCTCCTCCTTTCTTCAGTCTTTCCCAGCATCAGGGTCTTTTCCAATAAGTCAGTTCTTTGAATCAGGTGGTCAAAGTATTGGAGCTTCAGCTTCAGCATCAGTCCTTCCAATGAATATTCAGGATTGATTTCCTTTAGGATGGACTGGTTGGATCTCCTTGTAGTCCAAGGGACTCTCAAGTTTTCTCCAACACCACAGTTCAAAAGCATCAATTCTTCGGCACTCAGCTTTCTTTATGGTCCAGTTCTCACATCCATACATGACTACTGGAAAAACCACTTCTTCTACTAGAAAGACCTTTGTTGACAAAGTAATGTCTCTGTTTTTTAATATGCTGTTCAGGTTTTGTCATAGCTTTCCTTTCAAGGAGCAAGCATCTTTTATTTATTTTATTTATTTATTTATTTTTTAATTTTTTTGGGAGGGGGACTCCTCAGGCTTTATTTTATTTTTTTAATATAAATTTATTTATTTTAATAGGAGGTTAATTACTTAATTTCATGGCTGCAGTCACCATCTGCAGTGACTTTGGAGCCCAAGAAAATAAAGTCTCACTGTTTTCATTGTTTCCTCATCTATTTTCCCTGAAGTGATGGGACTGGATGCCATGATCTTAGTTTTCTGAATGTTGAGTTTTAAGCCAACTTAACACCTCTTGCTACTTATACATATTTTAACAACTTTTTTTTTTTACTTTTAAAAACATATTTACTTTAACATCAATGATTTATAATTACCACATATGAATCTTTACCAAGCTCATTTCATTCTTCATTCTACTTTCGATTTCTCATGGTGGTATATTTTATCTGTTTTTGTCCATTCTTGAATGTGAGTTCATAATTTTTTTACCTTTGGGTATGTGGCCTGATTTTGATGACGATTTTGAATAGTAGTAGTGCAAGCCATTTTTTGATGGGCTTCTCCAACACAGGAAAACATTTACAATACTCTTGGGGTTTTCCCAGAAAAAAAATAGCATGGATTTGGGATGCAAAACTGCATGGTATCTAGTCTGTGCTTGTAATTTCTCAAAAATAATTTCTTTTCCTCCTCACAAAGCTAAATTCAAGTTAGGTAGCTCTTAATTTCACTCCTTCTCAGGAGTAGGTTTATCCTTAATTCTCTCATTCACTATAGGTAGAAACAATTCTATAAGACTCCTAGGGGACCCCTGTTTAGGCTGAAGCCCCTAGGTTTTTCTCCTGTCCTTTGTATGCCAGTTGTCAGTAGAAACAGAAACTGATGTCACCAGGTTTTGAGGCCTTCTCCAAAGCAAAAAGCTTAACTTTTCTTAGGTTTCAGGACCAGTGTTTAAATTTGCATTTATTTTCTGAGAATCCCTTAGTTTCTTGTCAGCTCAGCTCTACATATACAATTTTATCCTGCATATTTAGTTTTTTGAATGTAAGACTAGTTAATGTGCAAGTTACTTAAATTCACATAACACCAGGAATAAAAATACCCTTATAGCTTATGTGGCTTATATCAAACTATGCACCATTGAAAACTCTTCATTGTAGTATCCTTTTCCTCCATCTCTTCATTGGCATACATAGTCACTTTAAATAATGCTTTCCAAAGCAAGTGTACATATTATAAGTATGTGTAGTACACACCAGTGTGTGTACTAACAGCAAGTATTTGAAATTTATGCTACTTAAGGAGACAAAAAAGAAATAAGGAACCACTAGACACAATTGCTATCCTACAATCTTTTTGTTTGTTTTATTGTTTGTTTTTCATTTGAAATAGTATTGATTTACAATGTTTGGTCAGGAAATATACTGCAAATATTATTGATTTACAATGCATTAATTTATACTGTTTAGCAAAGTGACAATTACTCAAATATATACATATATATATATTATTCTTCATATTATTTTATAGCTATAATGTTTTATTTTCATTTAATTTGCTTTAATTGACCAAAAGTCATTAATTTCTTTCCCTTTGGCTACAGTAAGAATCTACAAATGAACAAAAATTACATCCTTAATAATAGACTGCTAAAAATCACCAGGGAATTGCTTTGTGTATCTTAACAACAAAACTAGTTATCATATTGCAGTTTCTTACTGATTGATATAAAAATATCAAGAGTGATAGATATTCATATTCTGTGATATACAGGTGAAACATAGCAGAAGTGTAGATCTGTAATCTTATATCTTCTAACCAAACAAATCAAATAGCAAAAAATGTTAAAGGAGTCAATTCAGCAGCCAATCATTTTGCATAAATTTTGTCTGTCTAATTCTAAAATAGATTAGCTTTTAACAACCACAATGGTTAACATTTTTCACATTAACTTAATATATATCCAACTCTGCTTATACATTCAATCTTAAACAAACTTAAGTATTTTAATCCTTAATATAGAGGGGTTATTTAGATGCTGACATTGAGCCTCTAAAGATTGAGAGCCATCATTCTTTCCTTTGAAGGATGTGTGCTGGGGCTCCTCATCTTGCCCGCATCAGCTTCACCCTTTACCCTTCCATTCTGCTCCCCACCCAAGGAATTTGACCTGCATAGATGAGACCAATGAGTCTTCCTGGTTCCTGGATTCCAGGTGGATTCCATCAATGGGAGCCCTAGGACAAAACCATTGGGAGAGTGGTGGTGTGATTAGGTGTTTATTTATATAGGTCACCCTCCCTATAGGGTGGCCCTAGGCTGGAAGCATCTTTCCACCAAAACTCACAGCTACACACACAGTGGTCTTCTCCAAATGCTCCTGTTTGCTGGTTCCATTAACTGTGATCTTCTCCAACCCCTTTAAGAAAGAATGGAAATAGTCTATTTACTATTCCATGTGTTTTCTCTTTACTTTGGACATACTTTGACTTAGCTCCTTTGTTAAACTCTTTTAAAATTGCTGTAACTTGAATGTGCATTTTGTTTCTTTTTGAGAACTATGTATGATGGATGCATGACTAGAGTTGCACTAGGGTCCATGGGGATAAAACTAGTATAGAATATATTGTTCAAAGATGGTAAAGTAGAAAAACTCTGAGCTCACATATTCCCACAAGCACACCAAATTTATAACTGTGTAGAGAGCAGCAATCAGTGAGAATGACCTAAAGATCAGCAGAAAAGATATACAAATAAAAATATAAAGAAGAAACCAAAACAAGATGCATGGGAGGATTGCAGACACAATATAGTCAAGATCCACATACCTTAATGAGTAGCCCAAAAATGGCAGAAGAAATAATTGCAGATGATATCTCTGAGAGAGGGATCCAAGCCCCATTTTGAGCTCCTCAGCCAAGGAGTCCTGCACCAGAAAGACAAGCTCCAGAACATTTGGCTTTGAAGGCCAATGGGGATCCCTTTTGTTGGACCCAGAGAGCTATACCAAATAGCTACTTTTAAAGGATATACACAAAATTTTGCTTTCTCTAGGACCCAGGGCAGAAGCAGTACTTTCAGAAGAAAGGATCCACTTGCTAACATGGAGAGCCTCCCAGAAAGGCAAGGTACACATATGACTCACTTGAGGGACATAGACACTGGTGGCAGCCACTTTGGAGATTTCATTCTACCACAAGGGCACTGATGCTGACAAGTGCCATCCTGGAATCCTTCCTCTAGCTATTAGCATTAGGACCTACCTGTATCCACAAGCTATTTCATATCAGTCCTGGGACCTTCTTCCCACCACAGACCAAGTAGCTATCCAGGTGAGATCTAGCCCTGTGCATAAGCAGATCAGCTGCTATACAAACTTCTAAGCATCCATCAGCCATAGGATCCTATTCCACCCAAAAGAGGGCCTAGGACTCAGCCTCGCCCATCAGTGGGGCAACACAAATACTGGGACTACCAGGCCCTGACACTAAATACCTAAGAGCATGACACCACCAATCAATATGTCACCACCAGCTCTTCAGTATCCCCAGGATTCCAACTAGGCCTAGCAGCAAACCAGCACCAACTTTGAGGCTGTTTAGACCCTACTGACAAAACCCCCAGCAATTATATCCCATCCACCAGTGAGCCATAAACCACCAATCGGTGGCCATCAGCCCCAGGATCCCGTGAATATCTATATGTTGCCAACAGGCCAGTACCAGCCCTGTCACCTCCTAGGATTCAGTCCCATCTACCAATGGGGCAGCATCAGCTCCTAGAATCCCCGTATCCTACAACTAGCCATGTCAGATAATAGACCCCCATACAAGATGGCTAAAACTAGTTCCAGGACCTCTGACACCAAAGTCAATAATGTTAGGATGTGACTCCACCCACAAGTGGGCTAGTACCAGTTCAGGGCTCCCTGGGCTATGCAGCCATGTGTGCTAGGAACCAGGGCCCCTCCAATCAGGGGATGGCAGTCATGCACTAGGCAAGTTTCATAACCTACTAGATTAGGGAACAACTATGCCTACTTCACCCAAAATAGCCAGCCCATCACAGCACAAATGCCCACACTGTGGTCACCTCTACAATATACAGCTCTGATTACCAAAGGGCATGTGTCATTGGGATGTATAGGACACCTCCTACATAAGGCCACCACTCCAAGTTGGATAAAGAAGCAACCAATCTTATATTAGAAATAAACACAAAGAATTAGAAAAAATGAAGCAAAAGAGAAACATGATCCAAGAAAGGAAGAAGATAAAGCCAAAAATGAACTGAAGTGAAGTGGAGGTAAGAAATTTACCTGATAAAGAGTTCAAGCAGTGATCATAAAGATGCTCAAAAAAGTCAGGAGAATTAATAAATACAATGAGAAGTTAAAATTTTCTAACAGGTTTAGAAAATGTATAAAAGAATCAAATAGAGATGAAGAATATAATAACTGAAATAAAAAGTACCCTGGAAGAAACCAAGAGTATATTAGATGAGATATAGGAATGAATCAGCAAACTGGAAGACATAGTAATGGAAAAGTCAGACCAAACAGAAAAAAAAAAAAAAAGAAAGAAAAAGGAAAGAGAATAGTTTAAGAGATCTCTGAGAAAATATCATGTATACTAACATTCACATTGTAGGAGTCCCAAGGAATAGAGAGATAAGAGGGGAAGGGATATATTTGAAGAAATAATAGCTAAAAACTTCCCTCATCTGATAAAGGAAACAGACATCCATGGCAAGGAAGCAGAGAGTCCTAAATAGGATCAACTCAAAGAGGACCACACCAAGATGCTCTGCAATTAAATTGGTGAAAATTAAAGACAAAAAGAGAACATTAGAAAAGCAATGGAAACACACCTAATTACTGTAGAACAACGACAAGGCTATCAAATGTCTTTCAGTAAAAATTCTGCAGGCCAGAAGGTAGTGTCACAATATACTTGAAGGATAAAAGGAAGAAACTTACAACCAAGAATATTCTACCCATGAAAGATACTGTTCAAATTTGAAGAAGACATTAAGAGTTGTATAGGCAAGCAAAATCCAAGAGTTCAGCACTATAAAATAAGCTTTACAAGAAATGTTAAAAGGACTTTTTTAAGTAGAGTAGAAAAGGCCACAACTAGAAATATCAAAGCTATGAAAGAAAAAAATCTCATTGGTAAAAGCAAATATACAGAAAATGTAGTGCATCAATCATCAGTACAATATTGTAAAGTTAAAAAATAAAATAAAATAAAAATTAATTAATTAATTAATTTTAAAAATCACATACAGCTAGTGGGAAGATTAAAAGGTAAAAGAAGCAAAATTGTTGATATCTACAATAAGCAAAATGATACATAGAACAAAAAGTTTTAAACTATGATGACAAAATAACTTAAATATGGATGCAGCGATAAAAATGCAGGGTTGTTAAAATGTGTTTGAACTTAAGAAGTTAGCAACTTAAAGGAATATCCTGTTTATTTAACTTATATGCAGAGTACATCATGAGAAACGCTGGACTGGAAGAAACACAAACTGGAATCAACATTGCCAGGAGAAATATCAGTAACCTCAGATATGCAGATGACACCACCTTTATGGCAGAAAGTGAAGACGGACTAAAAAGCCTCTTGATGAAAGTGAAAGTGGAGAGTGAAAAAGTTGGCTTAAAGCTCAACATTCAGAAAACGAAGATCATGGCATCCGGTCCCATCACTTCATGGGAAATAGATGGGGAAACAGTGGAAACAGTGTCAGACTTTATTTTTCTGGGCTCCAAAATCACTACAGATGGTGACTGCAGCCATGAAATTAAAAGACGCTTACTCCTTGGAAGGAAAGTTATGACCAACCTAGATAGCATATTGAAAAGCAGAGACATTACTTTGCCAACAAAGGTCCGTCTAGTCAAGGCTATGGTTTTTCCTGTGGTCATGTATGGATGTGAGAGTTGGACTGTGAAGAAGGCTGAGCGCCGAAGAATTGATGCTTTTGAACTGTGGTGTTGGAAAAGACTCTTGAGAGTCCCTTGGACAGCAAGGGGATCCAACCAGTCCATTCTGAAGGAGATCAGCCCTGGGATTTCTTTGGAAGAAGTGATGCTAAAGCTGAAACTCCAGTACTTTGGCCACCTCATGCGAAGAGTTGACTCACTGGAAAAGACTCTGATGCTGGGAGGAATTGGGGGCAGGAGGAAAAGGGAACGACAGAGGATGAGATGGCTGGATGGCATCACTGACTCGATGGACGTGAGTCTGGGTGAACTCCGGGAGTTGGTGATGGACAGGGAGGCCTGGCCTGCTGCGATTCATGGGGTCGCAAAGAGTCGGACACGACTGAGCGACTGATCTGATCTGATCTGATATATATATATATATGGCAATGCATGTATGTGTATACATATACTCATCATGGTAGCCACAAAGCCAAAATTTGTGATAGATATACACAAACAAAAATAATCGAAACGTATACAGTAAAGATAATCATCAAATCATAAGTGAATAGTAGAAGAAAGGAACAAATAAGAACCACAGAACAACCCCAAAACAATTAACAAAATGTCAATAAATGCATACTTATCATTAACTCTGTTAATGTAAATGGGCTAAATGCTCTGAAAAAGACACAAAGTGGCTGAATAGATACGAAAACAAAATTTACATATAGCTACCTAGAAGATGTTCACTTTATATATAAAGACACATAGACTGAAATTAAGAAGATAAAAAATGATTTTCCAAGCAAATGGAAAAAAAAAATATCTGGGTAACAACATCAATAGCAGATGAAATAGCCATTAAAACACACTGTAGCATGAGACAAAGAAGGATATTAAATAATAGCAATAAAGAGGTCAATTTAGGAAGAACATATAACAATTTTAAACATATGCATCCAATACAGGAACAGCTAAGTATATAAAGCAAATATTAACAAATATAAAGGAAGAAATTGATAGTAGCACAATAATAGTATTGGAGTGTAACACAACATTTATACCAACAGACACATCAAACAGACAGAAAATGAGTAATAAATATTAGCTTGTTTGCAAATTACATGATACCTCACACAAAAAAAATCCTAAAAGTATCATGAAAAAAATTACTAAATTCAGCAATGAATTTGATGAGGTTGCAAGATACGAAATTACCATACAGAAATTTATTTTATACACTAAAAATGAACTATCATAAAGAGAATTTAAGAATATAATCTCTTTTAATGTCACATTAAAAATAATAAAATACTTAGTAACAAGTATAACTAAGAATGTAAAATACTGTTCTCAGAAAACTATAAGATGCCAATGAAAGAAACTGAAGACAAAAACAAATAAGTGTGAGGATATGCTGTGCTCATGGATTGAAAGAATTAATATTGTTATAATGATTATACTATCCAAGGCAATCTACAGATTTAATGCCATCCCTATCAAAATAGCAGTGTTCCTTCTCACAGAGCTATAACAAATAATTTTAACATTTGCACAATATCACAATAGACCTTAATAGCTAAAACAATCTTATGGAAGAATATCAGTGCTGGAGGTATCACAGTCCCTGATTTCAAACTTTACTACAAAGCTACAGTAATGAAATGGTATGGTCCACACACACACACAAATAGATGCATGGACCAATGGAGCAGAAAAGAAAATGCAGATATGAATCCACACTTACATGGAAAATTAATCTATGACAAAGGAGGCAAGAACATACAATGGAGGAATAAGATGGGGAGATCACCTTCCTCCCTACAATAACATAAAAAAATGCACCTGCATGTGGAACAACTCTTACAGAACAATCTTTGAATGCTGGCAGAAAATCTTCAGAGCATGAGGTAGGGCAAAAGATATAAGAAAATAAAGGGCAAATAATTTGAGATGGGGACTTTTGCTTCACGGAGGGAGCCATGAAAAAGAACAAGTTTTCACACACTTGGAAACTCTGTCATTGGTAGGGGTGGCGTGTGGGGTGGGGTGGGGGCTTCAGAACCTTAGAGGAGAATACAACAGATGCTCAGAAGATAAAATGCAGATAATTCATGACAAAGATCATTGTTGACCAATACTTCCCAGCTGAGACAATGTTTGCTGCACACCCACCATGGTGAGTGGGGATTGGAAACTGAGGCTCAGGCTTTGGGTATTGGACCCCGTGGCGAGGACTGTGGTTGACTGTCATGAGATGCTCTTCAGGGGCTAGTACAACATAGCTAAGGGAGTCCAGGGAAAAGCAGGAACCTGGCAGAAAAGCAAGAGATCATTGCACGAAGACCCTCTAATTCTCTGTGCTTGCAGGACACAGGGCCCTGCCTTTGTGAGTGGCGTAGGTGGGGTGAGCCGAGATTGTGGACTGTGACCTCAGTGGTAGATATGCCAAAGCCAGGCAGAGTGCCAAAGTTGGGATAAAAATTGTGGCTGCAGTCCCAGAGATAATGCATCTGCTCCAGAGTTGCCACCAAGCTGTGAGCAAGTACTGGTCATTGTCCTCACCTTCCCAGGAGCCTGGACAACCCGTCTCTGCTGAAAGACGCATGATCTGGGGCCATCTCCGCAAGGGGAGTGCACAAACTGCCTCAGTCAGGCAGTTCAGTCGCTCAGTCGTGTCCGACTTTGCGACCCCATGAATTGCAGCACTCTAGGCCACCCTGTCCATCACCAACTCCCAGAGTTCACTCAGACTCAAGTACATCAAGTCAGTGATGCCTTCCAGCCATCTCATCCTCTGTCGTCCCCTTCTCCTGCCCCCAATCCCTCCCAGCATCAGAGTCTTTTCCAAAGAGTCAACTCTTCGCATGAGGTGGCCAAAGTACTGGAGTTTCAGCTTTAGCATCATTCCTTCCAAAGAACACCCAGGACTGATCTCCTTTAGAATGGACTGGTTGGATCTTCTTGCAGTCCAAGGGACTCTCAAGAGTCTTCTCCAACACCACAGTACAAAAACATCAATTCTTCGGTGTTCAGCTTTCTTCACAGTCCAACTTTCATATCCATACATGACCACTGGAAGAACCATAACCTTGACTAGATGGACCTTTGTTGGCAAAGTAATGTCTCTGCTTTTGAATATGTTATCTAGGTTGGTTATAACTTTACTTCCAAGGAGTAAGCGTTGTTTAATTTTAGTTTTAACAAACTGCCTCAGACTGCAGCAGTTTCCCACAAGCCTCCCCACATATCCTAATTGTGGCTACAAAACCCACCCTCTCCCAAGCCTGACTGAGCAAGTGAGCCCTAGTAAGCTGCTACTATTGTCCCTTCTTGTTTGGTCAGGAAACAGACCCTAGAGGGTGACCTACAAGCAGAGGTGGGGCCAAAATCAAAGCTGAGCACCAGAGGCTGTGTTACTGAAGAAGCAGAATGAAATTCACTCCTCAGTAGCAGGCGCAACGGAGTAAATCCCTGCGGTTAGACTGAGACCTTGGAGTCTGGGGGAAAATGTGGACTTTGGAAGCAAGTACAATCTGGAGTAAGACCATATCTGAGAGACTGACTTGACCCCACAGCACCCACAGGAGGTCCAGAGCCTTCTGATAAATATTGGAGGACTTCCTGAGTAGGCAGATGGCCTGGTACTCACTGTTGGGTGAGAAAAATGAGGGACACAGGAGGACATTCTTCTCAGTACCATTCTATCTCTCTCTGTCTCTCTATCTACACACACACACACTCACACCTATGAACATACCATATACATATATAGCATTTTTTTCTTTTTCATATTATTCTACAGTTTATTTTTATTTATTTAATTTTTATTTTTAACTTACATTTTGGAGAAGGAAATGGCAACCCACTCCAGGACTCTTGCCCTGAAAATTCCATGGATGGAGGAGCCTGGTAGGCTACAGTCCATGGGGTGGCAAAGAGTCAGATACGACTGAGCGACTTCACTTACTTTCTTTCTATAGTTCCTTTTGGAGAAGGAAATGGCAACCCACTCCAGTATTCTTGCCTGGAGACACCCATGGACAGCAGGGGCTGGTGGGCTACAGTCTATGGGGTTGCAAAGAGACACAACTAAGCAACTAACACACACACACACACACACACACCCCTTACATTTTCATTAAAAAAATTTTTTTTCATTTTTAAATTTTTTTTTCTATTTTTACAGTACTCTTTAGTTATACTGCATTTTCCATGTTTTCAATATTGCATTTTTGATAGTTTACTTTTTATTATTCATCTTCATCTCGTTGGATTGATAGCTCTTCTTTTTTGGTTCCCATTTTTTATTCTTTTGCTCCTTTTTGTCTCTTCTATTTGTGAATGTGTGAATTTCTTTGGGTGTTCTTGTCTGTTGAGTGTTGCTTTCATCATTTATCTTGAGGTTTTTTCTGTCCATTCTTTAATGTTTGTTTGTTTATATGTTTGTTTGCCTTCCTCCCCACCCCACCCCAATCTTTTTCTTTCTCTTCTCTGTTGTGTGGATGTGGGGTGTTGGTACACACAACCTACAATAATGGGTCAGGGTTGAATCTCTGAGATAGGAAACCTGAGTCCAAGATATTGGACCACCAGAGAACTCTAGAACCCATGGAATATTAATTGGCAAGAGCTCTCCCAGAGACCTCCATCTCAACACTAAGATCATGTCCCACCCAAAGCCAGCAAGCTCCAGTTTAGAATGCTTCATGTTAAACCACCAGGAAACTAGGAACACAACTTTGTCCATTAAGAGACAGGCTGCCCAAAGCTATAACAAGCCCCCAAACACCCTAAAACTCACCAATGAATGCTTCATTTATTTTCAGACAGAAAAAATTCAGATCCACCAACCAGAACAGGCACCAGCTCCCCCAACCAGGAAACCATCACAAGGCACTGGTCCAACCACACCCACTGAGGTCAGACTCCATAAATAAAAGGAACTATGACCATGCATCCTGCACAAAGGAGACCCAAAGCACAGTAAATCAAACAAAATTATGAGAGAGAAACATGAACCAGGTGAAGGGACATGGTAAAAACCCACAAGAACACACAAATAAAAGGTCAATAGGCAGTTTACCCAAAGAAAATTCAAAGTAATGATAGTAAAGATGATCTAGGAGGCACAGATAACTAAAATGAAGGCACAGATGAAGAAGGTACAAGAAATGTTTAACAAGGACCAAGAGGAAACAAAGAATAGACAATCAGCAATGAATAACACATAATTGAGATTAAAAAGAAATACACTAGAGGGAATTAATAGCAGAATAACTGATACAGAATAACAGAAAAGTGAGCTGCAAGATAGAATGGTGGAAATTACTGATGCAGAACAGAAAAAAGAAAAAAAAAATGAAAATAAACGAGGATAGTCTCGGAGACCTCTGGGGCAATATTAAGTGAAATATTTGAATTTTAGGACTCTCAGAAGAAGGATTTCCCAGGTGGCTCAGTGGTAAAGAATCCATCTGCAACTGTCAAAGACACAGGGGACCTGGATTCGATCCCTAGTCAGGAAGATCCCCTGGGGGAGGAAATGTCACCCTACTGCTGGAAAATCACATAAACAGAGTAGCCTAGTGGACCAAAGTCCATGGGATTACAAAGAGTTAGACACAACTGAGCAAGGGAGCACCTACATACACAGAGGAAGAGAAAAAGAATGGGAATGACCAAAGACTTGTAGAGACTATAGTCAGAAACTGCCCTCACATGGGAAAGGAAATAGCCATCCAACTTCAGGAAGCCCAGAGAGTCCCATGCAAAGAGAAACACATCATGATAATAGGATTGTACATATCAATAATTGCACTAAATGTGAATAAGTTAAATCCTCCAACCAAAAGACACAAACCTAATTAATGGATACAAAAAATACAAAAATAATACTGCCTACAAAAGGCCTACTTCAGACCTAGAAATAATACAGACTGGAAGCAAGTGCCTGAAAAAAAAAAGTATCCCATGCAAACAGAAATCAAAGGAAAGCAGGAATAGCAATATTCATATCAGTTAAAATAGATTTTAAAATTAAAAAAAAACATTATAAAAGGCAAGGAAGGACACTGCTGCTGCTAAGTCACTTCAGTTGTGTTCGACTCTGTGCGACCCCATAGATGGCAGCCCACCAGGCTCCCCCGTCCCTGGGATTCTCCAGGCAAGAACACTGGAGTGGGTTGCCATTTCCTCCTCCAATGCATGAAAGTGAAAAGTGAAAGTGAAGTCACTCAGTCGTGTCCGACTCTTAGCGACCCCATGGACTGCAGCCTACCAAGCTCCTCTGCCCATGGGATTTTCCAGGCAAGAAAATCCCTACTGGAGTAGGGTGCCATTGCCTTCTCTGAGGAAAGACACTACATAATGATAAAATGATCAATCCAAGAAGAACATCTAAAAATTACAAATACATATGCATCCAACGTAAGAAAACCTCAATACATGAGGGAAATGTTAATAAGTATTAAAGGGAAAATCAAAAGTAACACAATAATAATGGAGGTCTTTAATACCCCACTCACACCAGTAAACAGATCATCTAGATATAAAATTAATAAGCCTTAAATGACACATTGGCCCAGATATACCTAATTCATATCTGCAGGATATTTCATTACAAAAAAAAAATAGAATTCTCTTTTTTTCTCAAGGGCACATGGAACATTCTCCAGAATAGATCACATCTTGAATCACAAAGCAAGCCTTGGCAAATTTAAGAAACTTGGAATTCTATCAAGTATTTTTGTTTTTTTCTGACCACAATGCTATAAGACTAGATATCAACTACAGGGAAAAACAAAGCAAAACACAACACAACAAAACAAACAAGCAAAAAACACAAAAACTGTAAACACACAAACACATGAAGGCTAAACAACACACTTCTGAATAGCCAAGGGGTCACTGAAGAAATCAAAGAGGAAATTAAAAAAAAAATCAAGAAGCAATTGATAATGAAACACAAGTCAAAATTTGTGGGATTCTGTAAAAACAGTGCTAAGAAAGGAAGTTTATAGCAATATAAGTCTAACTTATTTAAAAAAAAAAATCAAATAAACTGCCTAACCTTACATCTTAAGCAACTAGAGAAAGAAGACCAAAAAACCAGAACAAAACAAAACAAAGTTATTTGAAGGAAAGAAATCATAAAGATGAAAGCAGAATTAAAAAAATAAACAGATAATAGCAAAGATCAATAATGCTAAAAGTTGGTTCTTTGAGAAGATAAAACTGACACACCATTAGCCAGATTCAAATCAATAAAGTTATAAAGGAAAAGAAATTATGACAGACAATGCAGAAATACAAAGGGTCATAAGAGACTGCTACAAGCAACTATATGGCATTAAAATGAACAACCTGGAAGAAATGGACAAATTCTTTGAAAATATAACCTTCCAGATTGAACCAGAAATAAATAGAAAATATAAATATAGCAATCACAAGCACAAAAATTGAAACTGTGATAAAAAATCTTCCAACAAACAAAAGTCCGTGGCCAGATGGTTTCATATGTAAATTCTACTAAATTTGTAGAGAATAGCTAACATAGAGAGCAGAGTCTGATACTCTGTGATGACCTAGAGGAGTGGAATCCAGGGGAGTGGAAGGGATGAAGGTTCAAGAGGGAGTAGTTGTATAGATAGATAGATAGATAGATATTACTCAGCCATAAATAAGAATTAAATTTTGTCATTTGCAAAGACCTGGATTGACCTAGAGGGTAATATGCTTAACGAAATAAGACAAACCAAAAAAAGACAAATACTGTTTGCCATCAGTTAAGGCACTGAGAATCATGCTCTAATAATAACTGCACTACAACTTTTTACTTTCCAGATGTGTATTTTATTGAAGGCATTAATTTTTGCCCAACATGCTATGAAAGTTTTCTCAAATAAAGGTTTGCTTTTCATGAAAGAAGTGGGAATATAAAAGCTTTTATTTTCTTCTTTTATGTTAAATATATGTGCACTTGAAATCTTATTTACTGTGGAAAGGCAAGGAAAACAGAGTAAGAAAAGCACTTAAGAATTAAAGGCTCAGAGAAGTTTTGTTTGAATTTGTAAAAAGTACATATTGTTTTTTTTTCATATGAGAGAAAAATGTATACTATATATACACAGAAACACACACACACACGCACACGCACACACACTCATTCCAAAGAGAAGGTACAGACTGTATGAAGACATCTAGAAGAAAGGAAACATAGGTCATCTGATCATGATCTTACAATTTGCCTCATTTTTTCCTGAGGCAGAACGGAGGGGAGAGGAAGAATGATTGATGGCAGATTCTAGAGCCAGAGAACCTAGATTCCGATGCAGACTTTGCCCTTTAGTAACTGTGTGATTGTGGCTGAGTTACTTTTCTGCTCTGTCCTTTCTCAGCTGTCTAAATGTAAATAATGGCAGTGTCTGCTTATAGGATTGGTCTGTGTAAAGCATTTAGAATTGTACCTGATACATAGTAATCACTATAAAAGTGTTTCATATATAAATATATGATAAGGAATGGAGCAGGAGAGGACATTGGGGCAAAATCAGGAATGACTTTAATGTGGGGATTAATTTTATTCCGAAGAAAATGGAGGAGCTCTCCAAGATGTTACTGATGAATGTGTTAGTATTAGATATGAAAATGTTTGAAAAGTCACTTGTGACTCATGGGGTAAATGAATCTAGAGGAGGAGAAATTTTAAAATGGTCCCCATTTGGGAGATTATTGTAGAAAGAGGGTGGAGATAAGGAATGGATTTTATATACATTTAGAGAACAGATTATGTTATCTAGCAATTGAATAGCCATAGTGGGTGAAGGAGAAAGGGGTGTGCATATCTAAGCTGTCTATAGGGATGCTGGTGTGAGTGCCTCAGAGGTTGGTGGCAAGGTGAATAAAGAGTGTGAAAGTAAGCAAAGGCACAGCCTACCTGGAAAATATGCAGTGTATTGGCCTCCAAATAAAAAAGCAAATTTGCACTGCATTATTTCTTTCCAATTCAATGAATTAAAGCTTTATTATAAGTACTTTTTTTTATTTTAAAGAGGTTGACACTATGGTGGAAAATATTGCATATTAAATAGTTTAAGATAAACAAATCATAAGTTCATACATTTAAGCAACACTAATAATGAATAAAAGGAGATTGTTTTAATTGGTCCTTTTAAGTTATAACAGATGTTTCAATTTTCTTCTGCTTTATTCTCAAATTTTCATAATTTGTGTTCATATAAATGGAAAGTAAGAAAAAATTATAGTTTTGAGATCAAATTTTTTGACAAACCAGATTAAAAAATGAAAAGAGCAATTAATTTTAATAAGGCTTATGAATATGGCATTACTTAAATTAAATCAGAGTTCCATATGTAGAAGTAAGAAAGAGAATTAGTATTTAGCTTTGATTAATATTCCAACCTCTAGGAAGCAGCATTACAAAAAATTTTCTTGTAGACCTTATTTAGATATTCTCTTTGCATTAAAGTATTGCAACTTTTTTTCTTTCTGTTAAGATTTCTTATTATTCAGGTTGGCAGTTCTGAAAACAGATGTGTGCAGATTGCTATATCAGACAGCTATATCAAACAGTTTATGACAAAGATCCTGGTTACACAATATGCTTATTTCTGTAAATATTTAAAGTGCAGAATTGTTTTAAGAGGACATTTATATATATATATATGTATGTATGTATATACAGATGATATAAATTCTATATGTATATACTGTATCTGTAAACATATATAAGCTAAGGTATATTGAATATGCATTAATATTAACCACAAAGGTATCCGAAATATAAAAGTGTGGGGATTGGAATCATGTGGCAAATGTTCTGTGGTAACTGAATGGGAGTAATCTTTGGGAATTATATAAAACATTAAATAATTAATAAAATAAAATAAAAATAAGAGTCGTGTTTGATGTAGCCACAGGAAGCATATCCAAGAACATAAATGGCAGTTTAATAATATATTTTTTTCTTAAAAATATAATGTATTTTCAAGCAGCAATGGGTACACTCCCCTATTAAGTGCATTTAATGCCATTAGAAGAGCTGCTGTGAGAAACCATATAGCTGGTGAGCCTATAGATCAAATGACACATTATATGAGATATAAGCAGTTCTCAAAATATCACATATTACCCAAACTATCAGAGACATTTTAAATAATTTTGTGCATACATTGAAAACAGATATATCAAAAAAGATGTTTCCTAAATGGAGTCAGATTTCACAAATCAGGTGACTCAATATTAGAATAAATTTTTAATTCTAGCACTCTGTAAGAAAGTATATCTAACTAACATCCTTAAACTTTTTGATGGTCACTGAATAGTCTTTACATTATTCTATGACAAGTATGACATCACTTTGCCAACAACGATCTGTATAGTCAAAGCTATGGTTTTCCTAGTAGTCAAGTAAAAATGTAGAAGTCGGGCCATAAAAAAGATTAAGCACTGAAGAATTGATGCTTTCAAATTGTGGTGCTGGAGAAGACTCTTGAGAGTCCCCTGAACTGCAAGGAGATCAAACCAGTCAATCCTAAAGGAAATTAACCCTGAGTATTCATTGAAAGGACCGATACTGAAGTTCCAACACTTTGGCCAGCATATATGAAGAGCTACTCATTGAAAAAGATCCTGATGTTGGGAAAAGATTGATGACAGGAAGAAAAGGGGGTGACAGAGAGTTGGATTGTTGGATGGCATCAACTACTCAATGGACATGAGTTTGATCAAACTCTGGAAGTTAGGAAAGGACAGGGAAGCCTAGCATGTTGCAGCCCATGGGGTTTCAAAGAGCCAGACATGACTTAGAGACTAAACAACACAACAATGTGACAAAGACACTGAAATAAAGATATTAAAAAAAATAGAAAAGTTAATGCTCTTTATAAAATTGATACTCTGCATCCTCAATTCAAAAACCAGTCTTCAGCAGATGAATGGCTAAGAAAGCTGTGGTACATATACACAATGGAGTATTACTCAGCCATTAAAAAGAATATATTTGAATCAGTTCTAATGAGGTGGATGAAACTGGAGCCTATTATACAGAGTGAAGTAAGCCAGAAGGAAAAACATAAATACAGTATACTAACGCATATATATGGAATTTAGAAAGATGGTAACAATAACCCGGTGTACGAGACAGCAAAAGAGACACTGATGTATAGAACAGTCTTATGGACTCTGTGGGAGAGGGAGAGGGTGGGAAGATTTGGGAGAATGGCATTGAAACATGTAAAATATCATGTAAGAAACGAGTTGCCAGTCCAGGTTCGATGCACGATACTGGATGCTTGGGGCTAGTGCACTGGGACAACCCAGAGGGATGGTATGGGGAGGGAGGAAGGAGGAGGGTTCAGGATGGGGAACACATGTATACCTGTGGTGGATTCATTTTGATATTTGGCAAAACTAATACAATTATGTAAAGTTTAAAAATAAAATAAAATTAGAAGGAAAAAAAAAACAGTCTTATAAAACCAGTCTTATAAAAGAATATATAACATATACATATAAACAAATATATTTGTATTCATGTGAAAAAAAATGTTAGTCACTCAGTCATGTCTGATTCTGCGACCCCATGAACTGTAGCCCCCCAGGCTCCTCTGTCCATGGGATTTTCTCAGCAAGAATACTGGAGTGGGTAGCCATTCCCTTCTCAAGAGATCTTCCCAACCAACGGATCAAACCCAGGTCTCCTGCATTGCAGGCAGATTCTTTACTGTCTAAGCCACTGTGGAAGCCCTGTGTATACATGTGTATATCTAATTTTGGTCAAGATAATGGTGAATAACTTATGCAGAAATTCACTCATAATAGCAACTGTAATTTTTTTTTAAATTTAACAAAAAACTCTCTGTGGATCTTAAATGAAACAAACAGATAAAGCAATTGTGGAAGTAGAAACCAGAATAGAAAATGGGCAATGATGTCCTGAAGTTTAAGTCTTGTGAAGGAAAGATAATTTAATTCTTCTGGGTATGACCAAGGATTTGACCTATATTTACCACATGGACCAAATATTTACAAAATGCACACACTACCTGAGACTGTTACTTTCTACTTGTGACCAGATAAACTGACACAACCTCTCACAGTGTGATAACAGAGCACTGGCTTATGGAATAAATATTCAATAACCCTCCATGATATTGCAATTAAGTTACCAATATATTGTTTTCTCCATGAGACTTGATAGGAAAGGCAGAGAGAAGGGGAGAATGAAAATAAAGTTGTTATGCAATAGAGCTCTGCTGTTTGTGGTTGCCATTGTTCAGTCACTCAGTTGTGTCTAACTCTTTGAGACTCCATGAACTGTAGCACGCCAAGCTTCCCTGTCCTTCACTATCTCCCAGAGCTTGCTCAACCTCATGTCCATTGAGTCGGTGATGCCATCCAACCATCTCATTCTCTGTTGTCCCCTTCTCCTCCCGCCTTCAATCTTTCCCAGCATCAGGGTCTTTTTCAATGAGTCAGTTCTTCGCATCAAGTGGAAAAAACACTGGAGCTTCAGCTTCAGCATCAGTCCTTCCAATGAATATTCAGGGTTGGTTTCCTTTAGAAATGACTGGTTTGATCTCCTTGCAGTGCCTTTCATCTCCAAGGGACTCTCAAGAGTCTTCTTTTCTCCAGCACCACAGTTCAAAAGCTTCAATTCTTTGGTGTTCAGCCTTCTTTATGGTACAACTCTCACATCTGTACATGACTACTGCAAAAACCATAGCTTTGACAATACACACCTTTGTCTTCATCCTGCTTGGCATTTCTCATGATGTACTCTGCATATAAGTTAAATAGGCAGGGTGACAATATACAGCCTTGACATGCTTGCCGCTTATAAAATCAGTATACACAAACATTGATAGAAAGGCAAGATGCCTTTAATCAGAATACTGGCAATCTGTGAGATGGTAGACTCAGCATCCTCCAAAAACACTGCCATGAAAACTTTAAAAGGGAAACAGAGATCTAATCTCAGTTAATAATTGAGATATGGAGTCAAAGTCGTCACTGTTCCCTACCATGTGCAGGCTTGTGTGCAATCTTGTCAAGTTCTTATAATCTTTCTCTAGATGTTATCTTGTTCACACAGTCTGTGAGATTACTGAAGGGGAAGCTAGGGAAGACATCTGGTAATCTCTTAATTACCCATCCTTTTTTTCTACCTCTTCAATCTGTTGGGGAAAAAGCAATAAGTCAGGCAAAATTGAGTAGATCCTGTGGGTGCCTGGTTTAAAGTTAGACAAAAGAATGGCTCTGGCAGAGATTTGTTGCCCAAAATTAAAAAAAAAAAAATATGGCTAACAGACACATGAAAAGATGCTCAACATCACTCATTATCAGAGAAATGCAAATCAAAATCACAATGAGGTACCATTTCACAACAGTCAGAATGGCTGCCATCCAAAAGTCTACAAGCAATAAATGCTGGAGAGGGTGTGGAGAAAAGGGAATCCTCTCACACTGTTGGTGGGAATGCAAACTAGTACAGCCATTATGGAGAACAGTGTGGAGATTCCTTAAAAACTGGAAATATAATTGTCATATGACCCAACAATTCCACTGCTGGGCATACACACTGAGAAAAACAGAATCGAAAGACACACGTACACTCCAATGTTCATCGCAGCACAGTTTATAATAGTAAGGACATGGAAGCAACCTAAATCTCCATCAGCAGACGAATGGATAGGAAAGTTGTGGTACATATACACAATGGAGTATTATTCATCCATTAAAAATAATATATTTGAATCAGTCCTAATGATGTGGATGAAACTGGAGCCTATTATACAGACTGAAGTAAGCCAGAAAGAAAAACACCAATACAGTATACTAACATATATATATGGAATATAGAAAAATGGTAACGATACCCCTGTATGTGAGACAGCAAAAGAGACACAGATGTATAGAACGGTCTTTTGGACTCTGTGGAAGAGGGTGAGGGCAGGATAATGTGGAAGAATGGCATTGAAACATGTGAATTATCATATGTGAAACAAATTGCCAGTCCAGGTTAGATGCATGAGATAGAGTGCTCGGTGCTTGTGCACTGGGATGATCCAGAGGGATGGATGGGGAGGGAGGTGGGAGGGGGGATTCAGGAAGGGGAATACATATACACCCATGGTGGATTCATGTCAATGTATGGCAAAACCAATACAATATTTTAAATTAAATAAATAAATAAAACTGTTATAAATAATAAAATAAATAAAACATAAAAATAATCATAGTAAAAAAAAAAAGGTTTCCCCTGCCAAAAGCCACTTACAAAGTCACCAAAAAAAAAAAAAAAAAGAGGAGGTGGAAGAAGAGAGGATGGAGGGAAAAGAAACTACCAGTAAAGATAAATTTGTGAACTAAAAGAGAAGGAAATTTAAAAAAAAAAAAAAGCTTATTATCAATTCCAACAAAGTCAATAAAGAATTCATTGCTGAGGAAATTAAAAAAAAAATACAATTTTATAAAGACAGTTTATAAATGTGCTTAAGTTATTCAAAACTAAAGGAAATAACTACATCCATGACCAAAGAGAGGAGCTTATGAACAAAGCAAAAAATATGAATAGGAAAAATGAATATGAAAAATGCATAAATAAAAATTAAAAAAAAATAAAAAGCACATCAATAATTTAACTATTCTGTAGAGTGAGTTCAGCAAAGCAAGCTTCAAGCACACCTTTCATAGTTACTCCAGAAGTAAGACCAACAGGAAATAATGAAAAGGTAAAGTGCTTCCCAGGTGTCACTAATGATAAAGAACCCACTTGCCAATGAAGGGGACATAAGAGATGTTGATACGATCCCTGGGTGAGGAAGATACCCTGGGTGAGGAAATGGCAACCCACTCCAGTACTCTTGCT
This sequence comes from Bos javanicus, assembly GCF_032452875.1. Taxonomy (NCBI): domain Eukaryota; kingdom Metazoa; phylum Chordata; class Mammalia; order Artiodactyla; family Bovidae; genus Bos; species Bos javanicus. Next base: position 5,200,046 of record NC_083876.1, on the reverse strand, counting down.
GGGATAATCCCAAAGAAAAAGGAACCTCGTGGGCTATAATTCTTGGGGTTGCAAAGAGTCGGACACGACTGAGCATCTGAACAGCATAGCCAATATTAAAATAGATACAATCTGCAAATTCTCTTAAATTAAGAAAGATATATGAACTTCAAATGAAAAGGCACATAAAGGAAACTAGTTTTGAATAAATATAAACAAACATTACAAAGAACTGAAAAGCAAAATATATAAGAAAATATTAAAGGCAACTAAAAAGAAAATTTAGAACAGTTTATGAACAATGAAAATAGGTATATAAAAAAATTTCACACTCAAAAATAATTTCCAAAAGGCACTAAAATACCAGCTTCAATTCTTATGGAAAATAAAATATACATCTTTCAAAACTTAAACAAATATATACAAATGTGTGTGTCCTTTGAAATTGTGGCTGAAACAAATTTAATCAAGAAAGTATGCTTAGCAAATACTTAGTAAAATATAACAAATATAATTAATTTAAAATGATAATGATTAACTTACAGTTTAGTTAAGAATGGCAAATCTAAAATACTACTCAACGATAACAAATAAGATCCAGAAAAGGAATCAGCCTAAATGTTCATTGACATGTAAATGGATAAAGAAGATGTGGTGTATATATTATAGAACACTACTCAGCCATAGAAAAGAATTAAATATTGCCATTCACAGCAACATGGATTGACCTAGAGATCATCATGATAAGTGAAGTAAGAAAAAAAGAGAAAGACAAATATCATATGATATCAGAGAAGGCAATGGAACCCCACTCCAGTACTCTTGCCTAGAAAATCCCATGGATGGAGGAGCCTGGTAGGCTGCAGTCCATGGGTCGCAAAGAGTCAGACGCGACTGAGAGACTTCACTTTTACTTTTCACTTTCACGCAATGGAGAAGGAAATGGCAACCCACTCCAGTGTTCTTGCTGGGAGAATCCCAGGGAAGGCAGAGACTGGTGGGCTGCCATCTATGGGGTCGCACAGAGTCGGACACAACTGAAGCAACTTAGCAGCAGCAGCAGCATTTATATATGAAATCTAAAATATGATACAAATTAACTTATTTACAAAACAGAAACAGACTTATTACCATAGAAAGCAAACTTATGGTTACAAAAGTATAAGTGAATCACTTTGCTGTACACCAGAAACTAACACAAGATTGTGAACCAGCTATACTTATTTAAAAAAATATTTAAAAATCTAGAAAATAATATAGATATATTAAACATTTTTTGGTGTAGAAAGCTATTCAGGTAAATTATTAAAGAAGGAAATCATCATAGGGAAAAGCACATACTACTGTATAGAGAGAAAGCATTTAAATACAAAATAACACTTAGAAATGGTTCAAATATATTGTTATAGCAATTTTTACAAATTAATAACATATTAAAAGCATAGACACAGATTTTAAAGAAATTATAAATCGAGTTATTTCACTCTTTTTTTTTTTTATTTCACTCTTAAAAGAGAAAAATAAGAAACAGTAAAATTTGAGCAATACCTTAGAAATGTACAGGTTAAAAAGATTGTACCATATTTTAGTGTCTTATTTTATTTATTGCAGAAATTTACTTTATGTGTGTTTTTGTATTGTGCTACAAGCCTAACTTGCTTAATTTCTCTAACTCCACCTCAATGTCAATTTAAATTTCTTGTCTCTTTGATGCTTTTTAGTCAATTATTTTATCATATTGTTTCCTTGGCTTATCTTTAACATAATAATGTTTAGAGGAAGATTAGGAAGACAATTATTAACTTTTTATTTATTTATTTATTTAGGAAAAGAAGTAGAAACATCTAGTCTGGATGTATATTAAAAGGAAAGGTAAAATCTGAGAAGTAACCTTTAAAGAAATGTAAAGGTTTACAAAAGCTTAGTTTGAAACATATTTTAGTGTCTTGTTCTTTTATTCAGTGCAGAAATGTTCTGTGTCAACTAGGACTTCATTTAAACCATAGTCACAATATTAATACCATCAAAGGAAAAATATTAATCATGATATTGATTTTTATCTTGCAATATAGTTTATCATCATGTTCCATTTATTTTCTAACTTATATTAATGTCCTATTTATTGTGTGAAAAGGTTGTTTTTATAAAGTACTCTGGTGGTCTATAATGTACTCTGGTGGCCATGAAATTAAAAGACACTTGCTCCTTGGAAGAAAGTTATGACCAATCTAGACAGCGTATTAAAAAGTAGAGACATTACATTTCCAATAAAGATCTGTCTAGTCAAAGGTTTGTTTGTTCCAGTAGTCATGTTTGGATGTGAGAGTTGGACTACAGAAAAAGCTGAATGCCAAAGAATTGATGCTTCTGACTGTAGTGTTGGAGAAGACTCTTGAAAGTCCCTTGGACAGCAAGGAGATCCAACCAGTCCATCCTAGAGGAAATCAGTCCTGAATATTCATTGGAAGAACTGATGCTGAAACTGAAACTCCAGTACTTTGGCCACCTGATGGGAAGAACAGACTCATTGGAAAAGACTGTGATGCTGGGAAATATTGAAGGCAGGAGGAGAAGGGGACGACACAGGATGAGATGGTTGGATGGCACGGATTCAATGAACATGAGTTTGAGTATACTCCAGGAGTTGCTGGTGGACAGGGAAGCCTTGTGTAGTGAATTCCATAGGGTCACAAGAGTCAGAAATGACTGAGCAGCTGAACTGAACTGAACTGAACTGGTGGCCTAAGGGTCCCTATAATTTTTCTGATAACACTATTAAACTGCAAATGACAACGTAATACATTTCAATTTTTCAGTATGTCAAGTTTTTATGCATATTTGCATTACTTCAAACAATTGGATTCTATCTGCAGGTATCTATATGTCTTCAAACAATGAAAATTTTATAAAATTACATAAAATATGCAAATAAATTGGGAGTAATGCATTATTGATTTATAGTATATCCCATGCTTGTTTTCCTAATATCCCTTGCTTGTTTTCCTAGAAGTACAAATATGTCTGTGCTCAGTTTAAGCAATTTATATCACATAATATATATTAACAAATAGTAGAAATGTCATATAATGTACAATGCATAGTGCTATATGAATCAAGGCCAACTAACTGGATCTAAATTGCTAGTATCTTTTTCAAAATGAGTATGATAGCAATATTTATGCTATGGCTTATAGAACTAATCCTCAGAAGGTGGTCTCCAGAGAGGAAGCATCAGCACCCTTAGGATGTTACTGTAAATGCAAATTTTCGGGCTCCACCCCAGACTTAGGGATTCAGAAACTCTGGAAGTAAGACTTCACAATATGTATTTTTATCAGTTTTCCAGTTAATTCTGGTGTGTGATAAATTTAAGAATCATTATTTTATCCATCTTGTGGTCTTAAGATAATGTAAATATAACACTAGGCTTAACCAGAGAGCTCAGCAAGATCTTAGAAAGGCATGATACAAAGAAGGCCTTATGTTTTGGTTCCATCAAATGCAACAAAACTACAGTATAAGACACTTCAAGGTTCTACACCTGAACAGTTATTTCCCACACAACAATGTTGTTTTTTTTTTTTTTTCCTCAGAAATGTTCTCCAGTCAAGAGCATTACAGCTACTTAAGTAGATAAAAGGCTTGTGTCTGTTTTCTAAAATAATGTTTGCAGATAGTTCTCTCAAAATTAAGATTCATTTTAACTGCAAGTTCTGAAAATATAACAATATAATGAGCCAGAGTAGAAGTGAAGACATAGCATGTTACTAGATCTTCACAGATGCAGATGTTCTCTTTGGTGACAGAAATCTTTATTAAACCATTGACTCCATGTTTTCTCATTTCCTGTTACTTCTAAATGTAACATTTCTCTACTTATTTACACTTTTCTGTACTATCCTCTTACTTTATATATTCCCTGGTGGCTCCGATGGTAAAGAATCTGCCTGCCAAGTTCAATTCCTTGGTTGGGAAGGTTTCCTGGAGAAGGGAATTGCTATCCAATCCAGTGTTCTTGCTTGGAGAATTCCATGGACAGAGGAGCCTGGTGGGCTACAGTTCACAGGGTCACACGACTAAGTGACTAACACATTCACTTTAACTTTTTTTTTCTCAAAGTATAGTACAGATGCCTTTTCATGTATTGTCACTAGTCACAGAGGAGTCTTGGAATAACCAGCACAGGTCAGATAAATGCGTATAAAACTTCAGGCTTAAAGCCCCCAATGAAGAGGAAACATTTTCTTGTCACTTATTATGACTTCAAGTTTCCCATTTAAACTTGAAATCAAAAAGCTTAATTATTGAACTTATTTCCCTTTATGAACTTATTTCCCTTTATTTAAATTTCCTAACTAATGGAATTTCCAGATGGAGCTTGTGGTAAACAATCAGACTGCCAAGAGATGCATGTTCAATCCCTGGGTCTGGAAGATCCCCTGGAGTAGGGAGTGGCAACACACTCCAGTAGGCTTGCTAGAAAATTCCATGGATAAAGGAGCCTGGTAGACTGCAGTCCATGGGGCATTAAAGAGTCAGATATGACTGCGTGCAAACACATAATTGATTAATAATCATTTTCTACCCACATCTTGGCCTATGTTTTGTAAAAATTGACATAGTAAATTCTAATTCCTTCTTAATTGTATTTTACTTGCTGACTTAGTCCCCACTTATTTATTGAGTTTTATGCAAAAAAAAAAAAAATAGAGGAAAATAATAGAATGGGAAAGACTAGAGATCTTTTCAAGAAAATTAGAGATACCAAGGGAATACTTCAAGCAAAGATGGGGTGAATAAAGGCCAGAAATGGTAGGGACCTAACAGAGGAAGAAGATACTAAGAAGAGGTGGCAAGAATACACAGAAGTGTACAAAAAAAGATCTTCATGACCCACATAATTATGATGGTGTTATCACTGACCTAGAGCCATACATCCTGGAATGTGAAGTCAAGTGGGCCTTAGAAAGCATCACTACAAACAAAGCTAGTGGAAGTGATGGAATTCCAGTTGAGCTATTTCAAATCCTGAAAGATGATGCTGTGAAACAGCTGCACACAATATGCCAGAAAATTTGGAAAACTCAGCACTGGCCACAGGACTGGAAAAGGTCAGTTTTCATTCCAATTCCAAAGAAAGGCAATGCCAAAGAATGCTCAAACTACTGCACAATTGCACTCATCTCACACTCTAGTAAAGTAATGCTCAAAATTCTCCAAGCCAGGCTTCAGCAATATGTGAACCGTGAACTTCCAGATGTTCAAGCTGGTTTTAGAAAAGGCAGAGGAACCAGAGATCAAATTGCCAACATCTGTTGGATCATCAAAAAAGCAAGAGAATTACAGAAAAACATTTATTTCTGCTTCATTGGCCATGCCAAAGCCTTTGACTGTGTTCAGTTCAGTTCAATTCATTTGCTCAGTTGTGTCTGGCTCTTTGCAACCCCATGAATTGCAGCAGGCCAGGCCTCCCTTTCCATCACCAGCAACCAGAGTTCACCCAAACTCATGTCCATCAAGTCGGTGATGCCATTCAGCCATCTCATCCTCTGTCATCCCCTTCTCCTCCTGCCCCAATCCCTCCCAGCATCAGAGTCTTTTCCAATGAGTCAACTCTTCAAATGAGGTGGCCAAAGTATTAGAGTTTTAGCTTTAGCATCAGTCCTTCCATAGTACACCCAGGACTGATCTCCTTTAGAATGGACTGGTTGGATCTCCTTGCAATCCAAAGAACTCTCAAGAGTCTTCTCTAACACCACAGTTCAAAAGCATCAATTCTTCAGTACTCAGCTTCCTTCACAGTCCAACTTTCACATCTATACATGACCACTGGAAAAACCATAGTCTTGACTAGACAGACCTTTGTTGCCAAAGTAATGTCTCTGCTTTTGAACATGCTCTAGTTTGGTCATAACTTTCCTTCCAAGGGGCAAGCATATTTTAATTTCATGGCTGCAATCACCAGACTGTGTAAAATTCTGAAACATATGGGGATACCAGACCACCTGCCCTGCCAGTTGAGAAACCTGTATGCAGGTCAGGAAGCAACAGTTAGAACTGGACATGGAACACCTGATTGGTTCCAAATAGGAAAAGGAATATGTCAAGGCTGTATATTGTCACCGTGCTTATTTAACTTCTATACAGAGTACATCATGAGAAATGCTGGGCTGGAAGAAGCACAAGCTGGAATCAAAATTGCCAGGAGAAATATCAATAACCTCAGGTATGTAGATGACACCACCCTTATGGCAGAAAGTGAAGAAGAACTAAAGAGCCTCTTGAGGAAAGTGAAAGAGGAGAGTGAAAAAGCTGGCTTAAAGCTCAACATTCAGAAAACTAAGATCATGGCATCTGGTCCCATCACTTCATGGTAAATAGATGGGGAAACCGTAGAAACAGTAGCTGACTTTATTTTACTGAGCTCAAAAATCACTGCAGATCGTGATTGCAGCAATGGAATTAAAAGACTCTTGCTCTTTGGAAGGAAATTTATGACCAATCTAGACAGCATATCTTTTCCAACAAAGGTCCGTGTAGTCAAGGCTATGGTTTTACCAGTGGTCATGTATAGATGTGAGATTTGAACTACAAAGAAAGCTGAACACTGAAGAATTGATGCTTTTGGAGAAGACTTGAGAGTTCCTTGGACTGCAAGGAAATCCAACCAGTCCATCCTGAAGGAGATCAGTCCTGGGTGTTCATTGGAAGAACTGATGTTGAAGCTGTAACCCCAATATTTTGGCCACCTGATCAGAAGAGCTGACTCATTTGAAAAGACCCTGAAGCTGTGAAAGATTGAGGGCAGGAGGAGAAGAGGACAGCAGAGGATGAGATGGTTGGATGGCATCACCGACTTTATGGACATGGGATTGGGTGGAATCTGGGAGTTGGTGATGGACAGTGAGGCCTGGCATGCTGTGGTTCATGGGGTCACAAAGAGTCAGACACAACTGAGCGACTGAACTGAACTGATTCAAATCCATGTATATCTTCCAAAGAGTATTTCTATCTCTTCTTTTCTGTATTCACAATATAAAAGTGAACAAGATAAGTATGATAATAGGCAAAACATTATCTCTATATGATCAGAAAAAAAGTAAAAGACTTTTTTGGAGATTTATTATTTATGATACAGAGTCCATTATGGTTATATTACAGGTGTTTGTATTAGTACCTAAGAACTTCTGTCTCATGAACCCTGGGACTGCAAACAAGGAAGGCAATGGATTGGCAAGTTTACATTTTAATCTGAAAACTACCTTGCAATAACAGGATTTTCTTTTGAGATATAAAAATGTTTCAAGAGTCAGGCCTACAGAGCCACACCATGCACAGAATGAGCCAAGTAATCCTATTGTATAGAATTAAATATGGTAAAAATTATAAATATAACAAATGAGCCTGTGAAATATGTGAACAACTTCAAGGAGAAAAATAGGTTAGAAAATTGATAATTACAAGTGAGAGTTGATACGTTTGCAAAATATTTAGTAAACTTGCAATCATATTTTCAGTGGTAAAGAATCCACCTGACAGTGTAGGAGATGTGAGTTTGATCCCTGTGTCACAAAGATCTCCTGGAGAAGAAAATGGCAACTCACTCACATAGTCTTGACTGGGAAGTCTCATGTACAAAGGAGATTGGAGGGCTACAGTTCATGGGGTTACAAAGAGTCAGACATGACTTAATGCACACACAGAGACACACACACACACACACATACAAATATTATTATTAATGTTTAAAAAGTAGTTTCAGGTAGAGTCAAATCTTCAACTTTTTCAAAATGTGATAAAAATACTTTGCTTGCTATTGTTTAATGAATCTATTTCATTTCCTTCAGTGTCATTTCACTTCTTTTATATATCTTTTCTTAAACTTCTCATTTTTTTTCTTTTGTTTTGTTTTGTTCACAACTAAGTTGTGTCTGAGTCTTCACATCCCCATGGACTACAGTGTACCAGCTTCCCCGTTCTTCACCATCTCCTGGAGTTTGCTCAAACTCATGTATATTGAGTCTGTGATGCCATCCAACCATCTCATCTTCTGTCATCCCCTTCTCTTTCCGTCAGTCTTTCCCAGGATCAGGAACTTTTCCAATGAGTCTGCTCTTAGAATCAGGTGACCAAAATATTGGAGCCTCAGGCTTAGTATCAGTTCTTCCAAAGAATGTTCAGGATTGATTTCCTTTAGGTTTTATTGGTTAGATCACCTTTCTGTGCGAGGGATTCTCAAAAGTCTTCTCCAGCTCCACAGTTCGAAAGCATCCATTCTTAATCACTCAGCATTTTTTACAGTTCAACTCTCACATCCATACATGACTACTGGAAAAATCATAGTTTTTACTCTATGGACCTTTGTTGTCAAAGTGATGTCTCCTCTTTTAAATATATTGTTGAAGTTTGTCGTATCTTTTATTCCAAGGAGCAAGCATTTTTAATTTCATGGCTGCCATTGAAATCCAAGATGATTTTGAAGCATAAAAAAATAAAGTCTGCACTGTTTGCATTTCTTCCCCATCTATTTGCCATGAAGTGATGGGACCAGATACCATGATCTTAGTTTTCTGAATGTCAAGTTACAAGCCAGCTTTTTTAGTATCCTCTTTCACCTTTATCAATTGGCTCTTTAGTTCATCTTTACTGTCTGCCATTGCTGCTGCTGCTAAGTCAAGTCAGTCGTGTCCGACTCTGTGCAACCCCATAGACAGCAGTGCACCAAGCTCCTCTGTCCCTGGGATTCTCCAGGCAAGAATACTGGAGTGGGTTGTCATGTCCTTCTCCAACGGATGAATGTGAAAAGTGAAAGTGAAGTCGCTCAGTCATGTCTGATTCTTCGCGACCCCATGGGCTGTAGCCTACCAGGCTCGTCCTTCCATGGGATTTTCCAAGCAAGAGTACTGGAATGGGTTGCCATCGCCTTATCCTCTTTCTGCCATTAGGGTAGTGTTATCTGAGGTTGTTGATATTTCTCCTGGCAACCTTGATTCCATCTTGTGATTCATCCATCCTGGCATTCTCATGATGTACTCTGCATATAAGTAAAGTAGGGTGTCAATATACAGCCTTGTTGTATTCCTTTTCAAATTGTCATACTCCTTTCCATTTTACTAACGTTGTCTTTTAGGATTTAAAATAGCTCACTGTAATTTCATCACCTCCACTAGCTTTCTTCATAGTAATGCTTCCTAAGGTCTACTTGACTTCACACTCCAGGATGTGTGACTCTAGGTGAGGGACCACACCACTGTAACAATCTGGGTCATTAAGACCTTTTTTATATATTTTTTCCTGTGTATTCCTGTCGCCTCTTCTTAATCTCTTCTGCTTCTATTAGGTCCTTACCATTTCTGTTCTTTGTTGTGTCCATCTTTGCATGAAATATTGGCTTGGTATTTCTAATTTTCTCAAAGAGTTCTCTAGACTTTCCTGTTCTATTGTTTTCCTGTATTTCTTTGCAATAAAATTTAGTTGAAATGAAGCAGTATATACTGTTAGTCAGAGAAATAGTAAAACAGTGTGCTCTATGGAATTTTGCTGAAAGTTTGCTGAAAAATATCTGGTGATTGGAACAAGAGAATAATGGTTACTCTTATAATTTCTGTTCAACATAGTACTGGAATTCTCAGCTATTGAAATTGGATCATAAAAATAAATAAAAGACACCTGTATCAGAAAGGAAAAAGAAAAAAGCAAAGTGATCTCTGCTTGTAGATGCTATGATCTCATATAGAGAAATCCTTGAAGACTTCACTAAAAATGTTAGAACTAATAAATGATTTAGATAAAGTTACAGGATGCAAAATTAAATACAAAAATCAATGGGGTTTCTAAACACTAACAATGAATTATTTGAAAGATAAATCACAATGCAATGTCATCAAAAACAATAAAATAATTAACAATACATTTGCCTAAGCATGAAAAAGACTTGACACTGCAAACTATGAGGTATTGATCAAAGAAATTGAAGATGATACAAATAAATGGAAATAATTCCTGAGTTATTGAACTGGAAAAAATAATATTGTGAAACTATCAATACTACCAAAACTGATCTGAAGATTAAATATGATTCTTATCAAAACTTTACTGGCATACTTTTATAGAAATGGAAATTAAAAACTGTTAACTTTTTTGTGTGTAACCATGAAACAATCAGCAAGATGGTAGGTGCTGGAGCAGTGGTTGCATGGCACCAGAGAGATTTTGAGGAGTTATCCCATGTCCAAGGGCAAAGAAGAAGCCCCAGCAAGTTGGTAGGAGGGTGCAAATCACATTTAACCCCATACCTGCCAGAGAGGCTCAGAGGCTCAAACATAGCTTGTGTGCAGCAGGACCCAGAGACCCCCAGAGACTGAGACAGAACTGTGTCTGAGTGTCTCCTGATGAGGTATAAGTAGGAAGTGGCCTGCCGCAGGGGCAGGGGCTCTGGGTGCAGTAGACCTGGGTATGGCATAAGCCCTCTTGGAGAAGGCTGCCCATTAACCCCATCATAGAGCCACCAGAGCTTACACAGGACTGGGGAAACACACTCTTGGAGGGCATAGACAAAATATTGTGTGAACCAGGACCAAGGAGAAAGGAGCATTGACCCCACAAGATATAGACCCAGACTTGCCTGTGAGTGTCCAGGGGTCTGCAGCAGAAGTGTGGGTCAGTGGTGGCGTGCTGCAAGGTTGGGAGAACTAAGTATAGCAGTGTCTTCATGGGTTTTTCATTAACTTCATTACATCCAACATAGTTTGGCCTCAGGTCAAAAATCAGGGAGGGAACACAGTCCCATCCTTCAACAGAAAATTGGATTAAAGATTTACTGAACATGGCCCCGCTCATCAGAATAAGACCCAGTTTCCTGCTCAGTCAGTCTCTCCCATCAGGAAGCTTCTGTGAGCCTCTTATCCTTCTCCATCAGGGGGCAGAGAGAAAGAAAACCACAATCACATAAAACTAACCAATCTAATCACGTGGACTACAGCCTTGTCTAACTCAAAGAAACTATGAGCCATGCCGTGTAGGGCCACCCAGGGCAGATGGGTCATGGTGGAGAGTTCTGACAAAACATGGTCCACTGGAGAAGGGAATGGCAAATCACTTCAGTATTCTTACCTTGAGAACTCCATGAACAGTATGAAAAGGCAAACAGATAGGAAACTGAAAGATGAACCCCCAGGGTGGTAGGTGTCCAATATGCTACTAGCTAGAGATCAGTGGAAAACTAACTCCGGAAAGAATGAAGAGACTGAGCCAAAACAAAAACAACACCCAGTAGTGGATAAGACCAGTAATGGTAGTAAAGTTTGATGCTCTAAGAGCAATATTACATAGGAACCTGGAAAGTCAGGTCCATGATCAAGGCAAACTGGAAGTGATCAAACAAGAGATGGCAAGAGTGAACATCGACATTTTAGGAATCACCAAACTAAAATGGACTGGAATGTGTGAATTTAACTTAGATGACCAAACATATCTACTGCTGTGGGCAAGAATCCCTTAAAAGAAATGGAGTGCCCATCACAGTCAACAAAAGAGTCTGAAATGCAGTACTTGGATGCAGTCTCAAAAATGACAGAATGATCTCTGTTTGTTTCCAAGGCAAACAATTCAATATCACAGTAAATCAAGTCTATGCCCTGACCAATAATGCTGAAGAAGCTGAAGTTGAACAGTTCTATGAAGACATACAAGATCTTCTAGAACTGACACCCGCAAAAAATGTCCTTTTCGTTATAGGGGACTGGAATGCAAAAGTAGGAAGTCAAGAAATACCTGGAGTATCAGGCAAATTTGGCCTTGGAGTATAGAATGAAGCAGGGCAGAGGCTGATAGTGTTTTGCCAAGAGAACGCACTTGTCATAGCAAACACTGTCTCCCAGCAACACAAGACTATATACTTGGACATAACCAGATGGTCAACACTGAAATCAGATTTATTATATTCTCTGCAACCAAAGATGGAGCAGCTCAATAGAGTCAGCAAAAACAAGATTGGGAGTGGACTGTGGCTCAGAACATGAACTCCTTATTATCAAACTCAGACTTAAATTGAAGAAAGTAGGGAAACCAATAGACCATTCAGGTATGACCTAAATCAAATCTTTTCCAAATTTTCTTTGGAAAAGACAAATAGGTTTAAGGGATTAGATGTGATAGAAAGAGTGCTTGAAGAACTATGGATGAAGGTTCCTGACATCGTACAGGAGGCAGTGACCAAGACCATCCCCAAGAAAAAGAAATGCAAAGAGGCAAAATGGTTGTCTGAACAGGCCTTACAAATAGCTATGAAAAGATGATAAGCAAAAGGCAACAGAAAAAGGAAAGATATATTCATTTGAATGCAGAGTTCCAAAGAATAGCAAGGAAGCCTTCCTCAGTGAGCAATGCAAAGAAATAGAGGAAAACAATAGAATGAGAAAGACTAGATATCTCTTCAAGAAAATTAGAAACATAAAAGGAACATTTCATGCAAAGACGGGCTTGATAAAGGACAGAAATGGTATGAACCTAACAGATGCAGAAGATATTAAGAAGAGGTGGCAAGAATACACAGAAGAACTATACAAAAATATCTTCAGGACACAGATAATCACGATGGTGTGATCACTTACCTAGAGCCAGACATCCTGGAATGAGAAGTCAAGTGGGTCTTAGGAAGCATCACTATGAACAAAGCTAGTGGAGGTGAGCTATTTCAAATCCTAAAAGATGATGCTATGAAAGTGCTGCACTCAATATGCCAGCAAATTTGGAAAATTCAGCAGTGGCTGAAAGACTGGAAAAAGGTCCATTTTCATTTCAATCCCAAAGAAAGGCAATGCTAAAGAATGTTCAAACTACGATACAATTGCTCTTATTTCACATGCTAGTGACGTAATGCTCAAAATTTTCAAAGCCAGCCTTAACACAGTATGTGAACCATGAACTACCATATGTTCAAGTTGGATTTACAAAAGACAGAGGAACCAGAGATCAAATTGCCAACATCCATTGGATCATAGTAAAAGCAAGAGAGTTCCAGAAAAACATCTATTTCTGCTTTATTGACTATGCCAAAGCCTTTGACTACGTGGATCACAACAAACAGTGGAAAATTCTTAAACAGATGGGAACACCAGACCACCTGTCCTGCCTGTTGAGAAATCTGTATGCAGGTCAGGAAGCAATATTTAGAACTGGACATCGAACAATAGACTGGTTCCAAATCGGGAAAGGAGTACATCAAGGTTGTATATTGTCACCCTGCTTATTTAACTTATATGCAGAGTACATCATGAGAAACGCTGGGCTGAAAGAAGCACAAGCTGGAATCAAAATTTCCAGGAAAAATGTCAATAACCTCAGATATGCAGATGACACCATCCTTATGGCAGAAAGTGAAGAAGAACTGAAGAGCCACTTGATGAAAGTGAAAGAGGAGAGTGAAAGAGTTGACTTAAAACTCAACATTTAGAAAACTAAGATCATGGCATCTGGTTCCATCACTTCATGGCAAATTGATGTGGAAACAGTGAATACAGTGGGAAACTCTATTTTTTGTGGCTCCAAAATCACTGCAGTTGGTGACCGTAGCCATGATATTAAAAGATGCTTGCTCCTTGGAAGAAAAGTTATGACCAACCTAGACAGAATATTAATAAGCAGAGACAGTACTTTGCAAAGGTAATCTAGTCAAAGGCCCATCTAGTCAAAGCTATGTGTTTTTTTTTTTTTTTCCCCAATAGCCATATATGGATGTGAGTTTTGGACTATAAAGAAACTGAGACCTGGCAAACTGATGCTTTTGAACTGTGATGTTGGAGAAGACTCTTGAGAGTCCCTTGGACTACAAGGAGATCAAACCAGTCCATCCTATAGGAAATCAGTCCTGAATATTCATTGAAAGGACTGATGCTGAAACTGAGAGTCCAATACTTTGCCACCTGATGCAAAGAACTGACTCATTGGAAAAGACCCTGATGCTTGGAAAGATTTAAGGCAGGAAGAGAAGGGAACAATAGAGGATGAGATGGTTGGATGACATCACTGACTCAATGGATATGAGTTTTAGTAAGCTCCGGGAGTTGGTGATGGACAAGGAGGCCTGCCGTGTTGCACTCAATGGAGTCACAAAGAGCCAGATATGACTGAAAGTGACTGAACTGAATTGAAGTGAACTGAACGGAATGAAACACTCTGAAAAGTCAAAGTAGTTTTGAGAAGGAAGAACAAAACAGTATTATACACCCTGATTTCAAACTATATTATAAAACTATAGCATTCAATACAGTATGATATTGGAGTAAAATAGACACAATAAATAATGAAACAGAAAATGAAGCCCAGAGACAAACCAATGCATATTTGACTAATTAATTTATAACAAAATAGCCAAAAATATACAGTGGCAAGTGATGACCTTTTAAAATAAATTTTGTTGGGAAAATTGGACAGCAAACTGGAAAATAATAAAGCCAAGCATATATCTTAAACTATACACAAAAATTACCTTAAAATTGAATTTACAGAGTTAAGTATAAGATCTGAAAGCATAAAATTCCTAGGAGAAAACATAGACAGTGTGATTTTTGCATTTGTTATCACAATATTTTAGTGTCTGTCTCCTCAGGCAAGAGAAACAAAAATAAAGATATTCAATTGAGACTATGTTGAACTAAAATGCTTCTGCAAATTGAAAAAGGCCATCAGCAGAATGAAAAGGCTGCCTACTGAGTGAGTTAAGATATTTGTAAATTATATATGTGATAAGGGGTTAATATTCAAAATATAGAAAGTACTCATACAACTCAACACCATAAAAATGAACAACTCTGTTTGAAAACCAAGCTGATGACCTAAATAGACAGATGGGCAACAGACACATGAAATGATATTGGAACTCATGAACCATAATGGAAGTACAAATCAAAGCCACAGTGAGAAACCACCTCACAGCTGTTATCATGGCTACAAAGACATAAAGAAGCTTCAGCAGGGTATGGCAAAAAAGGAAACATTGTACACTGGTAGTGGCAATGTAATTTGGTTTAGCTGTTAGGGAATATAGCATAGTGGTCCCTCATAAAATTAAAAATAGAATTGCAATATTATCCAGCAGTCATGCTCCTGGATATATATATGAAGGAAAATAAATCAGGACCTTGAGCAAATATCTGTACTCCTATGTTCATTGCACATTATTCAAAATAATCAAGATTTTAAAACCACATTTTGGACTAAAATAAGTAAATTGCCAGTTATTTTGCCAGTGAAAATGAGTTTGTTCAGGATCAGCAAATATTTGCAATTCTGGTCTGCAACCATGGTGAGGTCTCTGCAAGTCCCCATATGCAGGAGGAGGAAAATGTTTTTAAAGCGAGGGAGAAAAAGTAGGGAAGACTATGATAAACAAAGGGTCCATGACCTTTCATTGACTGAGTTCTTACCAGGTAAGAAGAGGGACTCTTTCTTGTTCCTGTTGGCCTCTGCTATATTTGCAGGGCATGAGAGCTCCCTGTTTTGTCTCCTGATTTTGTTGAATTAAAGCTTCTATTCATTAATATTTTCACATTCCTCTTTTCATCAACATTTTTTTCTAAAATCATTGCTGATCAGGAATTAGGTTTTCTAGTATTATTAAAATTGCAGAAATGATTTTAGAAAAAAATGTTGATGAAAAGAGGAATGTGAAAATATTAATGAATAGAAGCTTGGGCATACACACTGAGGAAACCAGAAGAGAAAGAGACAGGTGTACCCCAATGTTCATCGCAGCACTGTTTATAATAGCCAGGACATGGAAGCAACCTAGATGTCCATCAGCAGATGAATGGATAAGAAAGCTGTGGTACATATACACAATGGAGTATTACTTAGCCATTAAAAAGAATACATTTGAATCAGTTCTAATGAGGTGGATGAAACTGGAACCTATTATACAGAGTGAAGTAAGCCAGAAGGAAAAACATAAATACAGTATACTAATGCATATATATGGAATTTAGAAAGATGGTAATGATAACCCTGTATACGAGACAGCAAAAGAGACACTGATGTATAGAACAGTCTTATGGACTCTGTGGGAGAGGGAGAGGGTGGGAAGATTTGGGAGAATGGCACTGAAACCTGTGAAATGTCATGTATGAAACGAGATGCCAGTCCAGGTTCAGTGCACGATGCTGGATGCTTGGGGCTGGTGCGCTGGGATGGCCCAGGGGGATGGTATGGGGAGGGGGGAGGGAGGAGGGTTCAGGATGGGGAGCACGTGTATACCTGAAATTAAAAAAAAAAAATTAAAAAATTAAAAAAAATTAAAAAAAATAAAATTAAATTAAATTTAAAAAAAATTAAAAAAAATTGTAATTATTGGAGATATTCTCAAGCATTATATCATCATCAAAGCTTTAGCAAGCTTTAAACAGACCTCCTGAACCAGATATCTTGGGAAAACAGATAACATCTGTTTCAATTCTTTTTTTTTTTTTTCTTTCAGATTACAAGGTGAATGGAGGTCCAATCAGGGTTTGACAATTTATTTAGGTGTGCCACATAAATCCAAGGGTCCTTAGAGTTTGGTGGCACAAGTGTTAGATAGCAGTACTTAATGGGGGACTTCCCAGTGAGGTAGAAGACAATTCTTCTAGAGGTGTCTTTCCCAATAGATGGAATCTCCAGGTTGCAAGGTGTGATGCTTAATGTCTTTATCTCCTAAGAGTAAACTCTGAAAAGATTGCTCTTCCACACACATACGCACACACGCACACATGTTGTTGTTGTTAAGTCCCCCAGTCATGTCCAACTCTTTGATCCCATGGACTGCAGTATGCAAGGCCTCCCTGTCCCTCACCACCTCCCAAAGTTTGCCCAAGTTCATGCCCATTGTATTAGTGATGCCATCCAGCCATCTCATCCTCTGATTCCTTCTTCTTCTGTCCTCAATCTTTCCCAGCATCAAGGGCTTTTCCAATGAGTCAACTGTTCAAATCAGAGGACCAAAATACTGGAGCTTAAGCATCAGTCCTTCCAGTGAGTAATCAGGGTTAATTTCCTTAAGATTGACGGTTTGATCTCCTTGCTGTCCAAGGGACTCTCGGGAGTCTTCTCCAGCATCACAGTTCAAAGGCATCAATTCTTCATTGCTCTGCCTTCTTACAGTTCAGATCTCACAACCGCGTGTTACCACTGGAAAGACCATAGCCTTAACTATATGGACCTTTGTCAGCAGAGTGATATCTCTGCTTTTCAACACACTCTCTAGGTTTGTCATAGTTTTCCTGCCAAGAATATATATATATATATATATATATATATATATATATAATTTATTTATTTATTTATTTAATTGGAGGAAAATTGTTTCACAGTGTTGTGCTGGTTTCAGCCATACAACAACATGAATCAGCTACAAGGATACATATATCACCTCCCACTTGAGCCTCTCTCCCACCCCTTGACCTCATTCTTCTAGGTCATCACAGAGCACCAGGCTGGGGTCCCTGTGTTATATAGCTACTCCTCATGAGCTATATGTTTTCAACTTGGTGGTGTTTACATGTCAATGCTACTCTCTCAATTTGTCCTACCCTCTCCTACCACTACGTGTCTGTAAGTCTATTCTCTATGTCAGAGTCTCTACTCCTGCCATGCAAATAGGTTCATCTATACATTTTTGTAGATCCCATATATATTTGTTCATATATTTGTTATTTCTTTCTGACTTCCTTCACTCTGTATAACAGATTCTAGGTTTGTCCACCTCAGTTCAACTGATTCAAATTCATCCCTTTGTATGGCTGAGTAATACTCTACTGTATATATGTACCACAACTTCTTTATCCACTTATATGTCAATGGACAACTAAGACCCCTCCATATTTTGCCTATTGTAAATCATGTTGCAATGAACCTTGTGGTACATATATCTTTTAAAAGTGTAGTTTTCTCAGGGTATATGCCTGGTGGTGGGGTTGCTGGGTCATATGGTGTTTTATATGTAGTTTTTTAAAGGAATCTCCATTCTGTTCTCCATAGTGACTGTATCAGTTTACATTTTCAAGAAGGCTACCTATACTCCACATCCTCCTGAGCATTATGTTTGTAGAATTTCCTGATGATGGCCATTTTGACTGGTATGAAGTTTTGGCTTGCATTACCCAAAACTTATTGAAGTTTTGGCTTGCATTACCCTAATAATGAGCAATGCTGAGCATTATTTCATAAGTTTGTTGGCCATCTGCCTGTTGTCTTTTGAAAAATGTCTGTTTATATCTTCTGCTTACTTTCAATTGGATTTTTTGTTTTTCTGATATTGAGTTGCATGAGCTGCTTTTTTACTTTGGATATTAACCCTTTGTCAGTTGATTTTTTGAAAATATTTTCTCCCATTTTGAGGACTGCCTTTTCATCTTTTTTTTTTTTCTGTGTGTGTATATATATATATATATATATATATATATATATATATATATATATATATAAAATCATATATATAAAATCTTTGCTGTGTAAATGCTTCTAGGTTTAATTTGTCCCACTTGTTTATTTTTATTTCTATTTGATTTATTCTAGGGGAGTGGGTCAAAGAGAATCTTGCTGAAATTTTATGTTAAAAAATGTTTTGCATATGTTTCACTTTAAAACTTTTATGGTTTCTGGCCTTAAATTTAGATATTTAATTCATTTTGAGTTTATTTTTGTGTATGGTATCAGGAAGTGTTCTAATTTCTTTCTTCTATATGTAGCTGTCCAGTTTTCCCAGAACTGTTTATGGAAGAGGCTATCTTTTCTCCATGATATATTACCGGATTCTTTGTCAAAGATTAGATACATGGATTTATCTCTGGGCTTTTTGTCTTGTCCCTTTATTCTATATTTCTGTTTTTGTGCTGGTAGCATACTCTCTTGATGACTGTAGGTTTTTAGTATAGTCTTAAGTCAAGAAGGTTGATTCCTCCAGCTCTGTTTTCTTTCTATTCAGGGTCTTTTGTTTTCCATACAAATTGTGAAACTTTTTGTTCTCATTCTGTGTAAAATGCTGCTAATAATTCTATAAGGATTGCTTTGAACTATATAGATTGTTTTGGGTTGTATAGTCATTTTCACAATATTGATTTTTTCAATCCAAGAACATGTTATATTTCTCCATCTGTTTGTGTTGTCTTTGATTTCTTTCATCAGTGTTTAACAGTTTTCTGCATACAGGTCTTTTGTCTCCTTTGGTAGATTTATTCTTAGGCTTTGTTTTCGTTTTTTTATTTTTGTTGCAATGATTGTTTTCTTAATTCCTACTACTGATCTTTCATTGTTAGAGCATAGAAATGCAAAAGATTTCTGTTTATTAATTTTAATTCTTGTAACTTTACTATATTCATTGATTAGCTCTAGTAATTTTCTGGAAATACATTTAGCATTTTTTTAAGTATAGTATCCTGTCATCTGCAAACAATGAGAATTTTACTTCTTCTTTTCCAATATAAATTCCTTTTATTTAGTTTTCTTCTCTCATTGCATGGATAGAGTTTCCAAAATTATTTTGAATAATAGTGGTGGATGTTGAATAATAGAGGTGAAAACTATGTTGAACAGTGGTGAATACTGGTGAATGGAATCTTGTTTGTTTGTTTGTTTGTTTTTCCTCATCTTAAAAGGAATGTTTTTAGTTTTTTGCTGTTGACAATAATGTTTACTGTGGGTTTGTCGTATATGGCATTTATTATGTCGAGGTAAGTGCCTTCTGTGCCCATTTTCTGAAGAGTTTTTTTTTTTTTTTTTAATCATAAATGAGTGTTGAATTTTGTCAAAAACTTTTTCTGTATTTGTTGTGATTACCATATGGTTTTTAGCTTTGCTATTTTGGGATATCTCTCTTTTTATCAGTTCTGGGTCAAAAGAAGCAGGAACATGCATGGAGCATTACTTGCCTATTTAAAATGATGAGGGTTTATGAATTCCAGAAGGGTGAATCTGACATTTAGAAAGCCCAATGGTGATGCTTTGGGTCACAGTATTTGAAGAGCCTCTACAAGTCTTGCCATTGAGTCTTAATAATGCCATTAGTGCATTTGACTAAACCAGAATATGGAGGGTGGGAAGCACAGTATAAATGTTGTAAAAACAGCCAAAAAGTCCATCTAGTCAAGGCTATGGTTTTTTTCCAGTAGTCATGTATGGATGTGAGAGTTGGACTATAAAGAAAGCTGAGCACAGAAGAATTGATGCTTTTGAACTGTGGTGTTGGAGAAGACTCTTGAGAGTCCCTTGGACTGCAAGGAGATCCAACCAGTCCATCCTAAAGGAAATCAGTTCTGGGTGTTCATTGGAAGGACTGATGTTGAAGCTGAAACTCCAATACTTTGGTCACCTGATGCAAAGAGCTGACTCATTGGAAAAGACCCTGATGCTGGGAAAGATTGAGGACAGGAAGAGAAGGGGACGGCCGAGAATAAGATGGTTGGATGGCATCACCTACTCAATGGACATGGCTTTGGGTGGACTCCGGGAGTTGGTGATGAACAGGGAGGCCTGGCGTGCTGCGGTTCATGGGGTCGCAAAGAATCGGGCACTATTGAGTGACTGAACTGAACTGAATATGTGTGTGTGTGTGTGTGTATCTCCATGAGATGGAGAAAACTGTATGAACTCAATATATCAGACCTCAAGTGAGCCATTAGATGGCCTAAAATGTATGAGAGAAACATGAATGAGTTTGCTCATTTGTATTTCAGACAGCCAGAACATTAGATAGGAAATTTTTGCAGCTTACTAATATTTCCCCATCAATACTGATTCATGAAATCTATAATATTTTCTGTAGATCAATGTTTCAATATACATTGAGTGGTGAGGAGTGGGAACTTTAGAGTTCCTAGTAGGACTCAGTTGTTATTTGGTTAAAGCCAGAGTTTCCCCTTTTTATCAAACCAACAACTGTTGAAATTTTACCTTGTTTCTCCTTTACTGAGAACAATGATGGACTTCTCTAGCCATTTTTTTTCTAAGATGTCAGTTGGAGAAATATTCCCTTGAAAAGAGATTTGGCTGATCGGGGTTTCTTTAGGTAGAACTCTTTGAAGAAATGTTGGCAAGATATTTACTTTAGCTTCCAGAAAGTCAAATTTAAAAATGCCTTGAAATCTTAATAATAGTTCAAGTGACAAGGGCAAGTACTGCCTGTAGTAATTTTATTTTTATATTATTTTTTCTGCCTGAAGTAAGGAAGACATGTTGCTTCCACAATATTTCAAAATCAACAGCTGCTTTGAATATACCTATTGCTGCTGCTGCTGCTAAGTCGCTTCAGTCATGTCCGACTCTGTGCGACCCCATAGACCACAGCCTACCAGGCTCCCCTATCCCTGGGATTCTCCAGGCAAGAACACTGGTGTGGGTTGCCATTTCCTTCTCCAATGCCTGAAAGTGAAAGTGAAGTCGCTCAGTCATGTCCGACTCTTAGTGACCCCATGGATTGCAGCCTACCAGGCTCCTCCATCCATGGGATTTTCCAGGCAAGAGTACTGGAGTCGGGTGCCATTGCCTTCTCCAAATACATATCTACTATCAGTATGACTTCTGGCTGTTTTGCCCTCAACTAAAGTGCAATCCCATGAAAAGCATATGATTCAGCCTGTTGAGCCAGAGTGGCCATAAGTAATGATGCTGCCTCAACCATATCAAAATGATTTGCAATTACACACCCAGCATAATATTTGCTATTGCCCCCTTTTAAATAAGAACCATCAATGTGTGATGAGAAGTCAATATCACTGCCCTAAATTTTCTACAGTTAATCACAAGGAATCAGGAGGTGTTAAGCATTCATGATGGGCTTTGCTGGTGACAGACAGGAGAGAAGTAGCAGGGTTAAGGTTACTACAACGTGAAAATGCTGTGTAAGGAGCATTTAACAAAAGGACTTCATAGGAAGTGATGTGGGATTCTGAAAAATGTTGTGAATGATGCACGTACATGCATGCCAACTACAGAAAAAAAGCTAGGATTTGACCAAATTGCTGATCTGTGTTGATTAATTTATATCATTATTTATTTTTCCTTCTTGGAATTATTGATACTAACTTAGTCCTATTTACTTGTTTCTCAGTGTTCAATTATAGGAGAGGCTGAAATTCAATAAAGGTACTCAGATTGATCTATGGGTTTGATATCTGAGGAGAAAAAATGCATTTCCTCTGGTGTCTCTAAGCTTGGAGAATATAGGTTGCTGACAATCATCAAGTTCATGTGCAAAAGGACTTTGCATTTTAAATGAAGGCCATCATAGACAAAAGGAGCTTATAGATGAATCAGAGCGTACTTGGTATTCTTTGAGACCTAAAATCCAATATTTCTTAAAACTAGAATCATTCCATGTCTTTCCAGTTAAATGAGCCAAAGATGATTTTTTTTTCTTATCGATATTTGAGTTAGAAGTATGTCTGTTTAAACTATAAGAATTTAATAGTGCTCTTTTGATTCATATTTTGCTTTGGCTTTTATGACTTACTAACCATCTCTGTCTTTCTGATAATTAATTTATTTGATGTAATAGTACTGAGTGCCGAAGAATTGATGCTTTTGAACTGTACTGTTGGAGAAGACTCTTGAGAGTCCCTTGGACTGCAAGGAGATACAACCAGTCCATTCTAAAGGAGTTCATCCCTGGGATTTCTTTGGAAGGAATGATGCTAAAGCTGCAAGTCCAGTACTTTGGCCACCTCATGCGAAGAGTTGACTCATTGGAAAAGACTCTAATGCTGGGAGGGATTGGGGGCAGGAGGAGAAGGGGACAACAGAGGATGAGATGGCTGGATGGCATCACTGACTTGATGGACGTGGGTCTGGGTGAACTCCGGGAGTTGGTGATGGACAGGGAGGCCTGGCCTGCTGCGATTCATGGGGTCACTAAGAGTCAGACACTACTGAGCGACTGAACTGAACTGAACTGAATAGTACAGGTAACTAGTTTGCAGTCAAAGTTGATGCCATCGTAAGAAATATTTTGTGCCATTAGTACAAATTTACATATCTTCAATGATTCTATATGTTCTACTTTAATATTTAATCTGATAAAACAGTTTCATTTATCTTAATTTTAAATCTACCCTGCTGCTGATAGTCATTCCTATGCACTTTCTTAGTGTCCTAATCCTCAGCTCTAAATATTTACTTTAGCAAATAATAGAAAAGATCTTCTATCAACTCTTTACAGTGATTCTCCAAATACTTATTGGAATATACAATGTTTTTCCATGTAACCTTTCCTCATCCTAAGGAAAGTTTCATTTGGTATATTATTGATCTTGGCTATGTGCTCTGCTTTCTTCGGGTTACATTCCAGATTTTCAGTTTCTCTTTTTAAGTATTATATTAAATATTTACTAAAATCCATAATTTACATGGATAATAGAAAGTAGCAATGTCTCTCAACTGTTTCAGTTTACACTCATTTCCTCCAACTCAAGCTATTATCTCATGTGACGAGACGTCATCTGACTATGTTTGAACTATCCCTATATATTTTATCTATGGCCTTCTTGGTAGCTCAGTGAAAAATAATCCATGTTCCAAAGCAAGAGACTTGGGTTTGACCCCTGGATCAGGAAGATCCTTTGGAAATGAAAAGAGAAACCCACTCCAATAACCTTGCCTGGGAAAGCCCATGGACAGAGGAGCCTGGTGGGCTACAGTCTATGGGTTCACAGAAGAGTTGACTTTACTTAGGAACTAAAACAAACAAAAGCATTTTATCTATGGATTCAATCACCCAGAGTACCTGTAAACTTTGATATTACTAGTTAAATTCAGAAAATGTGTTTTATGTTATTAATCTTTATTTCAGTAAATTATGATCACATTTTCTACAATAAAATATCTGATGGATATAATGAGTCCTTCATTTAAATAATTGGAAATCATACAATTCTGAAGAATAAAAGCATATATATGTGGCAATAGGTGAATCTGTGAGGGATGCTTCCTCATGTCCCTCACCCAAATTAAGCACAAGAGTCCTAGCCTGTGACTCTATTCTTTCTTAACTTGGCTGATTTCTCATCTCTTTTGGTCACAAGCTGGTCCATCCTCAGAAGCACAGGCACCTTTTCAAGATAGGATTACAGTGCTTATCTAAACTGCTATGACGCTAGCAACAACTTGAAGTTTTTACCTTCAAATGTATGGCTTTTATATCTACAGATAAAATTTTCAACAATGGTTTTGATTTGGTTCTAAATCAATGAAATGATAGTGGAAGCCTGATACTTGGATGAGGTTTTAGAAAGAAATCATTTTCCTCCACTGTACATCTAATAAAACCATGTAATAAATTCTTTCTTTGCCTTGCTGACAGGGTCATCTTCCAGAAAATTGGGAACATAACTAAGGAACTTCAATTTTTACTTAACTTTAACAAAAAAGAAGTTCTGCCTACTGAAGAATAGGGATGAGAATTTTGAAGAGAAATATATTACCTTTGTGTGTATAGTCGTCAGTACTATGTGACTACTATTATGGTAGCATTACTATTATACTCTGCAGAAAATGAGTTTTTTTTTTTTTTAAGTTTTAAGGAGATAATGGAATAATTCTATGGTACTAGGATATAATAAAACATAAAAACTTAGGATTATCAGAGGCAAGAAGCAACATAGAAAAGTGATTAAAAGAGCCACCCTTATGGCAGAAAGTGAAGAGGAACTAAAGAGCCCCTTGATGAAAGTAAAAGAAACGAGTGTAAAAAGCTGCTTAAAACTCAACATTCAAAAAGCAAAGATCATGGCATCTGGTTCCATCACTTCATGGAAAATAGATGAGGAAACAGTGGAAAGACTGAGAGACTTTGTTCTGTTGGTCTTCAAAATCACTGTAGATGATTTCAAGTGACTGTAGCCATGAAATTGAAAGATGCTTGCTCCCTGGAAGAAAAGCCATGACAAACCTAGACAGCATATTGAAAAGCAGAGAAAATAATTTGCTGACAAAAGTTTGTCTGGTTAAAGCTATCGTTTTTCCAGTAGTCATGTATGGATGTGAGAATTCAAACATAAAGAAGGCCCAGCACCGAAGAATTGATGGTTTTGATTTGTGGTTTTGGAGAAGATTCTTAAAAGTCTCTTGGACTGCAAGGAGATCAAATCAGTCAGTCCTAAAGAAAATCAGCTCTGAATATTCATTGAAAGGTCTGATACTGAAGCTCCAATACTTAACGTGAAGAATTGACTCATTGGAAAAAAAACCCTGATGCAGGGAAAGATTGAACACGGGGGGAGGGAGGGGATGATAGAGGATGAGATGGTTGGATGACATTACCAACTCGATGAACATGAGTTTGGGCAAACTCCAGGAGATGGTGAAGGACAGGGAAACCTGTGTTACTGCAATCTCTGGGGTCACAAGCAGTCGGACACAGCTGAGTAACTGTACAACAAAAAAGTTAAAGTTGGAAGTGTTAGTCCCTCATTCTTGCCCAAATCTTTCTGATCCCATGGACTGTAGCCTCCAAGGCTCCTCTGTCCATGGAATTCCCCAAGCAAGAATACTGGAGTGGTTTGCCATTCCCTTTTTCAGAGGATCTTCCTGACCCAGGGATCAGACCCAAGTCTCCCATATTGCAGGCAGAGTTTTACTGTCTGAGTCACCAGGGAAACCCCTAAGAGCACCTAATCATAGCCATAACACTTACCAATGATACAACGCTTTACATTATTTTAAACTGAGAATAATATTATATATCTCAAGGAATTATTGGGAGGCTTAAATACATTAAAATATGTAAAATGTTTAGTATAGTACCTAGTAAAGTATCTTGCTGAAATATTTTGATAATGGAAATTTATTATTTCAATACATCAAAAAATTATTTGAAAATGAAGGAAGAGTATAATCATGAAAGAGTCCCTTGGACTGCGAGAAGATCAAACCAATCAATCCTAAAGGAAATCAACACTGAATATCCATTGGAAGGAAAGATACTGAAGCTGAAGCCCCAATACTTTGCCACCTGATGTGAAGCACTAACTCACTGGAAAAGATGTTGATGCTGGGAAAGATTGAAGACAGGAGGAGAAGGAGATGACAGAGAATGATATGGTTGGATGGCATTAATAACTCAGTGGACATGCTGCTGTTGCTAAGTTGCTTCAGTCATGTCCAACTCTGTGGGACCCCATAGACACCAGCCCACCAGGCTCCTCCATCCATGGGATTTTCCAGGCAAGAGTATTGGCGTGGGGTGCCATTGCCTTCTCTGCAGTGGACATGAGTTTAAGCAAATTCCAGGAGATATTGAAGAACAGGAAAACCTGGTGTGCTGCAGTCCATGAGATCGCAGAGTCAGACATGACTGAACAATTGCACTGAACTGACTTGATAGCAGTTCATATATGTATCTAATAAGGCTATTTGTATCTATTTTAATATTTAAAGAAAGGATGCTTAACTATGAGTAAACACATCAATGAATAAAAGTATAATGGTCCTGCTGCTGCTGCTGCTAAGTCGCTTCAGTCGTGTCTGGCTCTGTGCGACCCCATGGACAGAAGCCCACCAGGCTCCCCTTTCCCTGGGATTCTCCACGCAAGAACACTGGAGTGGGTTGCCATTTCCTTCTCCAATGCATAAGAGTGGAAAGTGAAAGTGAAATCTCTCAGTTGTGTCTGACTCTTAGCAACACCATGGACTGCAGCCTACTAGGCTCCTCCATCCACGGGATTTTCCAGGCAAGATACTGGAATGGGGTGCCAGTGCCTTATCCAGTAATGGTCCTAGTGTTTCTATTATTAAAAATATGCTGGCATCTGTAAAATATATCAAAAAGAATAAGTACACTTATGAATATTCTCACTATTTTAGGCAAATCTTAGCAAAAAATATAAAAGGACTTCTAGATGTAGTATGTTTGCCTTTCTTCTTTCAAAGAGAAAAGAGCTAGTGGAAGTGAAAGTCAGTCAGTCATGTCTGATTCTTTGTGTTCTCATGGACTATACAGTCCATGGAAGTCTCCAGTCCAGAATGCTGAAGAGGGTAGCCTTTCCGTTCTCCAGGTGATCTTCCCAACCCAGAGACTGAACCCATGTCTCCCTGATTTCAGGCATATTCTTTACCAGCTGAGCCACCAGGGAAGCCCAAGAATACTGAAGTGGGTAGCTTATCTCTTCTCCAGCAAATCTTCCTGATCCAGGAATCAAACTAGGTCTCCTGCATTGCAGGCAGATTCTTTTACCAGCTGATTTACCAGACAAGCCCATTAGTGGAAAGTTAGTGATTTATGGCAGAGGCATCATTGCTTTGTGACAAATGAAAGGAAACATTAAATGAATCATAATTTATAGACACTGGGGATTATAACTATGACTTGATAATTTAAAGTGTGATTGTGCAATCATTGTTGGATGTCTACGAAGCATACAAACAATACCATTAGGGTCAAAATTTAAAAACAAGAAAAGACTGCTTTATCTTTTAAAAATGATAAATTGATATGTTTTGGAACCTACACAAAATACACTAAAAGTCGTTCCTGTGAAAATTTGGGTATTAATTATAAAATTAAGCAATTGTTTTGTAAGAAAATTTGTAGTTGACAAAGAATCATAATGTCAAAATTCTAAACCTTATCTTTCAAATCACTTATTCTGTAACCCTAGTCAAAATACCTCATTCCCTTGATTTATGATTCATCCTATGAAAAGTGAAAAAAGTATATTAGAAATGACTGAAGTTCTCTTTTAATGAGAACATTCTATAAATCTATGACAATGTGATTCTGTCCTTGACAAGAGCAAAACATTTTAGGCAAACACACACTTCATTGTTTATCCAAAGAAAGCATGATTGCAATTAAAAGAAGTTATCAACATTAGTATCATCAAACAAAAACAAATCTGGACGTCAGAAAAGAAAAACTTTATCTAAATTGAGTACCGCAATAAGAGGAAGACAATTTTACAACAAGAGGAGAGGGAACATGATAATGGGAAGAAAACTATGAGGTCTGGAATATCTCCTTGCAGGCAGAGAAGAACTTCCCTTTTACAGAGAAGAGTAAACAAAGTGACAAGGAAAGGATCAGAAGAAATGAGAAGAGTAAATGCAGGTGATGATAGGACAATTGTTACAGAAAGCTTTTCTCTGCTGTCAGCCTATTCTATCTTTGGCAGAGGTTGTTAAGCAAAGTTTGTATGCTGGCTCAAGCTGAGGCTGAGTCAAAAATCTGGAACCTGGGAGTAAAGAGAGAAGTTTAAAGTTTGAACAAATCAGATATATGGGCATTTTTTTTTTTCTTTTTTCAATTGAATTTTGGGGACAAACATTAGCAATAATTTATGAGACACAGAAAGGCATTTTGAGGAGAATGTAACTGGTCTTTTCATAGTTTAGCAAAGAGGGAATCTCTGAGCAATATAGTAAAGAGAGATTCAGTAAACCATTCCCTGGAACTTGAAGGAGATTTATTTAAAAAAAAAAAAATACTAGCTTTCTACAAGCCTTGGTAAAGTTCAATATTATCAATGTACGTATCTTAATGTAGATGTGTTTTTATTTTTTCTCTGATAATTAGTTAGGGATGGAATCTCTGAGTCATATAATGTCAAAGAAAAATTGCACCAGACAGTTAAATCAGCAGAGGTACATTTTATCTGAGACTATGACAATAAGGTTTTGTTTAGGCCATTCAAGTATAATCTAAATCAAATCCCTTATGATCATACAGTGGAGGTGACAAATAGATTCAAGGGATTAGACCTGGTACACAGAGTGCCTAAAGAACTATTTACACATAGCCATAACTTTGTACAGGAGAAATTGACCAAAACCATCCCAAAGAAAAAGAAATGCAAGAAGGCAAAGTGGTTGTGGAGGAAGGTTTACAAATAGCTGAGGGAAAAAGAGAACCAGAAAAGAAGAGGGAAGAAGGGAAACGGAGAAACAGAAAAATATACACAACTGAATGCAAAGTTCTAGCAAATAGCAAGAGGAGATAAGAAGGTCTTCTTAAATGAACACTGCAAAAAATAGAAGAAAACACTATAATGAGAAAGACTAGAGATTTCTTCAAGAAAATTGGAGGTATCAAGGAAACATTTATGCAAGGACAGAAATGACAAAGCACAGAAAGGGTAAGGACCTAACAGAAGCAGAAGAGATTAAGAACAGGAGGCAATAATGCACATAGAAGCTGTACAAAAAAGGTCTTAATGACTTAGAAAACCACTATGGGCAGGGGGTTACTCACCTAGAGCCAGACATCCTGGAGTGTGAAGTCAAGTTGGCCTTAGGGAAGCATTACTATGAACAAAGCTAGTGGAGGTGACAGAGTTCTGCTGTTAAGTGCTGCACTTATGATGCTGTTAAAGTGCTGCACTAAAATGTCAGCAAATTTGGAAAACTCAGCAGTGGCCATAGGACTGGTGAAGGTCAGTTTTCATTTCAAGCCCAAAGAAGGGCAATTACAGACAATGTTCAAATTGCTGGACAATTGCAATCATTTCACATGCTAGCAAGATTATGCACAAAATCCTTCAAACTAAGCTTCAGCATAATGTAAATGAGAAATTCCAGATGTACAAGCTGTGTTTAGAAAAGGCAGAGGAGTCAGAGATAAAATTACCAACGAATCTCTGTGATTCGTTGGATCACAAAGAAAGCAAGGGAATTCCAGAGAAACATCTACTTCTGCTTCATTGACTACACAAAATCTTTTCACTGTGTGGATCACACTCTGGACAATTTTTAAAGTGATATGAATACCAGATCACTTCACCTGTTTCCTGGGAAACTCGTATAAAGTTCAAGAAGCAACAGTTAGAAACGGACATGGAAAAACAGACTGGTTCAAAATTGGGAAAGGAGTATGGCAAGGTTGTATATTATCTCCCTGTTTATTTTAACTTCTATGCAGAGTGCATCATGTGAAAGGCTCGGCTGTATTGTTCACAAGCTGGAATGAAGATTGCTGGGAGAAATATCAACAATCTCATTTTTGTAGATGATACCATTCTAATGGCAAAAAATGAAAAGGAACTAAAGAGCTTCTTGATAAGAGTGAAAGAGGAGAGTGAAAAAGCTGACTTGAAACTCAATATTTAAAAAACTATGATTATGCTATATGTACCATTACGTCATGGCAAATAGAAGAGGAAAACACGGAAGCATTGACAGATTTTATTTTCTTCGGCTCCAAAATCATAGTGCACAGTGACTACAACCATGAAATTAACAGATGCTTTCTCCTTAGAATGAAAACTATGACAAAGCTAGACAGCATATTCAAAAGCAGAGACACACTTTGCCAATCAAGATCTGTATAATCAAAACTATGGGGTTTTTTTTGTTTGTTTGTTTTTTTCCCAGTAGCTATGTATGGATGTGAGGGTCGAACCTCAAAGAAGGCTGAGTGCTTGAATTCATGTTTTCAAATCATGGTTCTGCAGAAGACTCTTGAGAGTCCCTTGGACTAAAAGGAAATCAAAGACGTCAATTCTAAAAGAAATCAACCCTGAGTATTCATTGAAAGTTCTGGTGCTGAAACTGAAGCCCCAATATTCTGGCCACGTGATACACAGAGCTGACTCACTGGAAAAGACCCTGATACTCAAAAGATTGAATGCAGAAGGAGAAGGGGATGACAGAGGATAAAATGCTTGGATGGCATCACCAACTTAACGGACATGAGTTGGAGCAAACTCGGGGATAGTGAAGGATAGCGGATTCTGGTGTGCTGCAGTCTTTGGAGTTGCAAAAAGTCAGACAAGACTTAGCTACTGAGCAACAGCAACATTTCAGTAAGGAGAGACATTAAACTGATCTCTAGTGAATTAAAGGACAGGAACGGTTTTAATCACTGTGATGAACTCTTGGAAAATTATGGTGGGGAGGTTAACAGGGGAGGTTGGTCAATGTGAATAGGCTATCTGTGCTTGTTAATAAGCTTATATTAAAGTTAGGTGCCTACTCTTCTACAAAGGCTAGGCTTTATCTTTTTTGATGGCTACATTTCAAAGAGATGACCCCATATTTTATAGAAAAGTTTTCCATGGATTTCCCTGGTAAGAAGCTAAACTAATTCATCACTTACTTACCTCTCAAGGGCAGAGGAAGAATTTTCAATTGAAGTTTTTCTAACACAAATGCTCTAAGGAAAAGCAGAGCTTTATACCAAGAAGAAATCTTTTTGAAGTTAAGTCATGCTAGGGGAACATTAAAGCCATCCTGGTCAATAAAAGGTGGTGTTAACTTATAGGAAACTCTCAAATTGCTTTCTAATGTAGTCTTACCATTGTGCATTTTTACTTTATTTGAAAAAACTAGAAACAACACAAGTATCCATCAGCAGGTGTAAAGATGACACATTGTGGTCTAAGTATTGGGGTAATGCTCAAGAAAAAAGATGGTCAGTGATATATGCAGAAATACAGGTGAACCTCATCATCTATGGATTGATAGATGCCATATAGGAAAGTGAAAGTGAAGTCGTTCAGTTGGGTCTGACTCTTTGCGACCCCATGGACTGTAGCCTACCAGGCTCCTCTGTCCACTGGATTTTCCAGGCAAGAGTACTGGAGTGAGTTGTCATTTCCTTCTCCAGAGGATCTTCCCGACCCAGGGATTGAACCCCAGTCTCTCGCATTGTAGGCAGATGCTTTACCATCTGAGCCAGCAGGGAAGTCATATAGGAAAGAAGGGTTTCTAGATGATTCCGCTTACATAAAAGTAGGAAAGGAGAAATCAGATTTACAGAGACAGAAAGCAGATCAGTGTTTACCTGCAGCTAGGAGTAAGGCTGAGTTCTAAGTCACAACAGAATTACTAAACTTTTAGGTAGAAAGAAAATTCACATATTAATTAATTTCCATTTTCAACATACAAGCTAATAATTATGTTCTGGCTAAGATAAGGGAAACAGAGTGATGGTAAGAGTTGTGTATGATCTCAGACTTCTATGGAACAAAGGGAACAGAAGGATGGGAGACAGCTCTTATTGAAATTTAAACTTATTAACTCACTCTCCCTTGTCATGATTATTTGAAAGGAGGAAAAAAAAATCCCAAGATATTCATAAGTGATATTATATATTCCCTGACCTATTTAGTCAGAAAAGGCAATCGCACCCCACTCCAGTACTCTTGCCTAGAAAATCCCATGGGCAGAGGAGCCTGGTGGGCTGAAGTCCATGGGGTCGCCTGGAGTTGGACACGACTGAGCGACTTCACTTTCACTTTTCACTTTCATGCATTGGAGAAGGCAATGGCACCCCACTCCAGTGTTCTTGCCTGGAGAGTCCCAGGGACAGAGGAGCCTTGGTGTGCTGCCGTCTATGGGGTTGCACAGAGTCGGACACAACTGAAGCAACTTAGCAGCAGCAGCAGTAGCAGCAGACCTATTTAGTATGCTGTCTTTTAAAAAATTCTCCCTATAAACAAACTCTAATGTCAAAGTATGAAAAACTACAATGTTCAAATAAACTGGAGAATGTTTATTTTAATGTTAGTTACTCAGTCGTGCCTGACTCTTTGCAGCTTCATGGACTGTAGCCTATCAGGCTCCTCTGTCCACGGAATTTTCCAGGTAGGAATACTGGAGTGCATTGCCATTCCCTTTTCCAGGGGATCTTCCTGACCCCTGGAATTAACCCAGGTCTCCTGTATTTCAAGCAGATTTTTTACCATCTGAGCCACCATGGAAGCAACATTTATTTTAGGGAAAAGGATTTTTCTTTTCCTACATAAGTAGTAAAGGAACTTAAACAGCCTTGCATTTTACTTATACTATATATATATATATATATATATATATATATATATATATATATATATACACTTTTTGAGACTTGATCAGAATAGCAAAATAAAGAAGACAATTTATGTAATTATAGTATAGGTAAAATCTATGTATACTATAATTACATAAATTGTCTTTTTTATTTTGATATTCTGATCAAAGTCTCAGAAACGATATATCTCCTCTTTCTCCTTGCATTCTTGCAAGATAAACATAACTACTTGAGATTTGAACATAAAATCACAAGTGAAGCCTGACTTCTTTCATGGGGTTACTGTTCTCCTTGGTAAAAAAAATAGCTACAGATGACATCACATACTTTCTGCTGCAAAATTTCAGTTTATGAGTTTTTGTGGGCAAGATGAAGAAATGTTCTTTGAAAGAAGCATTGGTATTCACTGGTTAATCACATTAACAAAGGTAGTCAACAGCCTGGATTTGATCATTCGATATAACTTTTGCACTTCCCAGGTGGCACTAGTGGTAAAGAACACACCTGAAAAATGCAGGAGACAAAAGAGGAGCAGGTTTGATCCCTGAGTCAGGAAGATACCCTGAACGAGGTAATGACAATCCATTCCAGTATTCTTGCCTGGGAAATCCCATGCACAGAGGAGCCTAGGATCACAAGGAGTTGAACAAACTAAAGTGACTTAGCATACCTCTGAAGTACATACCACTTTTACTTATTTTATGATCTTGGATAAAGTTTTGATTTATCTTTGCCTCATATTAATCCTCTCTAGAGAGTTCCAGAAATACATCTACTACTATTTTAAAACTACGCAAAAGACTTTCACTGTGTGGATCACAACAAACTGTGGAAAATTCTTCAAGAGATGGGAATAGCAGACCACTTTACCTACCTCCAGAGAAATGTGTATGCAGGTCAAGAAGCAACAGTTAGAACTGGACATGGAACAACAGACTGGTTCCAAATCAGGAAAGGAGTACCTGAAGGATATATATTGTCAGCTTGTATATTTAACTTATATGCAGAGTAAATCATGCGAAATGCTGGGTTGGATGAAACACAAGCTGGGATCAAGATTGCCAGGAAAAATATCAATAACCTCAGATATGAAGATGACATCACCCCTATGGCGGAAAGTGAAGAATTAACAAGCCTCTTGATGAAAGTGAAAGAGGAGAGTGAAAAAGTTGGCTTAAAACTCAACGTTCAGAAAACCAAGATCATGGTATCTGGTCCCATCACTTCATGGTGAATAGATGGGGAAACAATGGAAACAGTGAGAAACTTTATTTGTGAGGGCTCCAAAATCACTGCAGATGGTGACTGCAGCCATGAAATTAAAAGACACTTACCCCTTGGAAGAAAAGCTATGACTAATGTATACAGCATAATAAAAAGCAGACATTGCTTCACCAGCTAAGGTCCCTCTAGTCAAGGCTATGGTTTTTCTAGTAGTCATGTATGGATGTGAGAGTTGGACTGTAAAAAAATCGGAGTGCTGAAGAATTGATGCTCTTGAACTGTGGTGCTGGAGAAGACTCTTAAGAGTCCCTTGGACTACAAGGAGATCCAACCAGTCAATCCTAAAGGAAATCAGTCCTGAATATTGGAAGGACTAATGCTGAAGCTGAAACTCCAATACTTAGGCCACCTGATGTGAAGAACTGACTCATTTGAAGAAACCTTGATGCTGGGAAAGATTGAAATTGAGAGGAGAAGGGGATGACGAGGATGAGATGGTTGGATGGTATCACCAATTCGATGAGCACGAGTTTGAATAGGGTACAGGAGTTGGTGATGGACAGGGAAGCCTGTTATGTTGAGGTCGTGGGGTCTCAAAGAGGTGGACATATCTAAGCAACTGAACTGAACTGAAAACGGAATAAAAATAGTATCTACTTCTAATGGTTAACATAATATGTCAACTTGACTAGTCTATGTCTGACAGTTATATGGCCAAATATCAATCAAGATGTTAGTTTGAAGCTGTTTTTGGATGTGATTAACTTTTACATCAGTAGTTCAGTTCAGTTCAGTCACTCAGTTGTGTCCGACTCTACGCGATGCCATGAACCGCAGCACGCCAGGCCTCCCTGTCCATGACCAACTCCCAGAGTCCACCCAAAGCCATGTCCATTGAGTCGGTGATGCCATCCAACCATCTCATCCTCTGTGGTCCCCTTCTCCTTCTGCCCTCAATCTTTCCCAGCATCAGGGTCTTTAAAAATGAGTCAGCTCTTCACATCAGTTCAGGTTCAACATCAGTCCTACCAATGAACACCCAGGACTGATCTCCTTTAGGATGGACTTGTTAGATCTTCTTACAGGCAAAGGGATTCTCAAGAGTCTTCTCCAACACAACAGTTCAAAAGCATCAATTCTTCAGCACTCAACTTTCTTTATAGTCCAACACTCACATCCATTTATGACTACCGGAAAAACCATAACATTGACTAGACTTTGTTGAAAAGTCATATCTCTGCTTTTTAATATGCTGTCTAACTTGGTCATAACTTTCCTTTCAAGAAGTAAGAGTCTTTTAATTTCATGGCTGCAATCACCATCTGCAGCAATTTTGGAGCCCAGAAAAATAAAGTCAGCCACTGTTTCTACCGTTTCCCTATCTATTTGCCATGAAGTGATGGGACCGGATGCCATGATCTTAGTTTTCTGAATGCTGAGCTTTAAGCCATCATTTTTACTCTCTCCTCTTTCACTTTCATCAAGAGGCTCTTTAGTTCTTCTTCTCTTTTTGCCATAATAGTGGTGCCATCTGCATATCTGCGGTTATTGATATTTCTGCCAGCAATCTTGATTCCAGCTGTACTTCCTCCAGCCCAGCGTTTCTCATGATGTACTCTGCATTTAAGTTAAATAAGCAGGTTGAGAATAAACAGCCTTGACTCCTTTTCCTATTTGGAACCAGTCTGTTTTTCCATGACCAGTTCTAACTGTTGTTTCCTGACCTGCATACAGGTTTCTCAAGAGGCAATCAGGTTGTCCAGTATTCCTATCTTTTTGAGAATTTTCCACAGTTTGCTGTGATCCAAAGAGTCAAAAGCTTTGGCATAGTTAATGAAGCATAAATAGATGTTTTCTGGAACTCTCTTGCTTTTTCAATCATCCAGAAAATGTTGGCAATTTGATCTCTTTCTCTGCCTTTTCTAAAACCAGCTTGAACATATGGAAGTTCACAGTCCACGTATTGCTGAAGTCTGGCTTGGAGAATTTTAAGCATTACTTTAGTAGCGTGTGAGGTGATGTCAACTCTGTGGTAGTTTAAGCATTCTTTGGCATTCCTTTTCCTTGGGATTGGAAAGAAAACTGACTTTTCCAGTCTTTCGGCCACTGCTGAGTTTTCCAAATTTGCTGGCATATTGAGTGTAGCACTTTTCCTGTATCATCTTTTAGGATTTGAAATAGCTCAACTGGAATTCCATCACCTCCACTAGCTTTGTTCATAGTGATGCTTCCTAAGGCCCACTTTACTTCATATTCCAGGATGTCTGGCTCTAGGTGAGTGATCACACCATGATGATTATCTGAGTTGTCAAGATCTTTTTTTGTACAGTTCTTCTGTGTATTCTTGTCACCTCTTCTTTATATCTTCTGCTTCTGTTAGGTCCATACTATTTCTGTCCTTTATTGAGGCCATCTTTGCATGAAATGTTTCTTTGGTATCTCTAATATTCTTGAAATTATCTCTAGTCTCTCCCATTGTATTGTTTTCCTCTGTTTCTTTGCATTGACCCCTGAGGAAGGCTTTCTTATCTCTCCTTGCTATTTTTTGGAACTCTGCATTCAAATGCTTATATCTTTCCTTTTCTCCTTTGCTTTTCACTTCTCTTCATTTCACAGCTATTTGTAAGGCCTCCTCAGACAGCCATTTTGCTTTTTTGCATTTCTTCTTTCTTGGGAATGCTCCTGATTTCTGTCTCCTGTACAATATCATAAACCTCCATCCATAGATCATCAGGCACTCTGTCTATCAGATCTAGTCCCTTAAATCTATTTCTCACTTCCACTGTATAGTCATAAGGGATTTGATTTAGGTCAAACCTGAATGGTCTAGTGTTTTTCCCTACTTTCTTCAATTTAAATCTAAATTTGGCAAAAAGGAGTTCATGGTCTGAGCCACAGTCAGCTCCTGGTCTTGTTTTTGTAACTGTATAGCGCTTCTCCAAATTTGGCTGCAAAGAATATAATCAGTCTGATTTCGATGTTGACCATCTGGTGATGTCCATGTGTAGAGTCTACTCTTGTGTTGTTGGAAGAGAGTGTTTGCTGTGACCAGTGCATTCACTTGGCAGAACTCTATTTGCCTTTGCTCAGCTTCTTTCTGTTCTTCGAGGACAAATTTGCCTGTTAATCCAGGTGTTTTTGACTTCATAGTTTTGCATTCCATTCCCCTATAATGAAAAGGACATCTTTTTGGGTGTTAGTTCTAGAAGGTCTTGCAGGTCTTCATAGAACCGTTCAACTTCATCTTCTTCAGCATTACTGCTTGGGGCATAGACTTGGATTACTGTGATATATATATTTTTTTAACTTTACAATATTGTATTGGTTTTGCCATATATCAACATGAATCCGCCACAGGTATACACATCTTCCCCATCCTGAACTCTCCTCCCTCGTCCCTCCTCATACCATCCCTCTGAGTCTTCCCAGTGCACCAGCCCCAAGCATCCAGTATTGTTCATCGAATGGTTTGCTATGGAAAGGAACAGAGATCATTCTGTTGTTTGTGAGATTGCACCCAAGTAATGCATTTCAAACTCTTTTGTTGACCATGGCTAAACCATTTCTTCTAAGGGATTCTTGCCCACAGTAGTAGATACAATGGTCTTCTGAGTTAAATTCACCCATTCCAGTGCATTTTATAAGGCCCAACGATCACTGATTCCTAGAATGTTGATGTTCAGTCTTGTCATCTCCTGTTTGACCACTTCCAATTAGCCTTGATTCATGGACCTGACATTCCAGATTCCTATGCAATATTGCTCTTTACAGCATTGAACCTTGCTTCAATCACCAGTCACACCCACAACTGGGTGTTGTTTTTGCTTTGGCACCATCCCCTTATTCTTTCTGGAGTTATTTCTCCACTGATCTCCAGAAGCATATTGGGCACCTACCGACCTGGGGAGTTCATCTTTCAGTGTCCTATCTTTTTACCTTTTCATACTGTTCATAGGGTTCTCAAGACAAGAATACTGAAGTGGTTTGCCATTCCCTTCTCCAGTAGACCACATTCTGTCAGACCTCTTCACCATGACCAATCCATCTTGGGTGGCCCCATCGGCATGGCTTAGTTTCACTGAGTTAGACATGGCTGTGGTCCATGTGATCAGATTGGCTAGTTGTCTGTGATTGTGGTTTCAGTCTGTCTGCCCTCTGATATCCTCTCTCAGAGCCTAACTTGGGTTTCTCTTACCTTGGATGAGTGTTGTCTCTTCACGGCTGTTCCAGCAAAGTGCAACCACTACTCCTTACCTTGGATGTGGGGTAGCTCCTGTCAGCCACCGCCCCTTACCTTGGACATGGGGTAGCTCCTCTCTGCTCCCTCCCCTGACCTTGGACATAGACTTTGAGTA
The DNA here is from genome assembly GCF_032452875.1 of Bos javanicus. Taxonomy (NCBI): domain Eukaryota; kingdom Metazoa; phylum Chordata; class Mammalia; order Artiodactyla; family Bovidae; genus Bos; species Bos javanicus. Next base: position 5,161,745 of record NC_083876.1, on the reverse strand, counting down.
AAATAAATCACCTTCCGCAAGATCGTTGGGCCTTATAGAATCAACCAAAGGCCTCCAGAGAAACTCTCTGCAGAGGAAGAAATTCTGTTTTCAGACTGCCTTTATAATCAAGATTTTAGCATCAGCTCTTACTGGAATTTCCATTCTCCAGCCCTGCCCTTTCTATATCATACTAGCAAGTCCCTACAATCATGTAAGCCTATTACGTAAAATAAATCACACTCAATATGTATACTTTCTATTGATTCTCTTTCTCTGAAGAATTCTAATAACATCATCTCATGGGATACTTATGTGGCTTAATTATACTGGGCTGTAGCAGAGTGCTTGACAAACAGTAAGGACACCATGAGTTAAACGACTTATTTATTAATAAAATGTTTCTATTAATTTCCAACTTAAAATTGTGAATATCTTAACTATAAAAATAATTATTTATCTCTGTAATTATATAGATATATATGAACCAAAGCATATTTAAATACTAGTCATTCTTGAAAGTTTTAGTTCTGCTAAAAATTAAAACATATTCTCTTATACATGAAAGAATATGTTCAATTTTTGCTGTTTTTATTATAGTCCCTAGATACTTCATTTTACCCAGCAAGTTTCTGAAAATTTATCATGCAGATTACAGTATACTATTAACCACCTTTTAGAAAACTGTAAAATGCACTCCATGGTGTTTCAATGCATGAAGGTACTTTGCGAGTGTTTTATGTAGCATAATCCATTTGCTAAAATTTCAGTGCCCCTTGTTTTATGAGGTTCTGCAAAGATGACAGATGTTTCTTAATGTTTCACCCTGGGAATTCTCCCTCAAAAAAAGTCGTCTACATAGGAAACTATGAATATAGAGTCACTTGTTTAGAGGAAGGAAATTTTCCAATTATAACACTATTTATTATGAATTTCACAAGAATATTTGCACTAAAACAAAATGTACTGGAGTAAGATGAGTAACTCAAGCTCTCTCTTAATTGTCATGCAAAAAAGTTACAGCAATTTTATTTTTAAATGCATAGATATAAATGTCTGGCTGCCTGTGTAAGGATGATATGGAGAGATTGTTCTAATACAGATTTCTATATTTTATCCATGCTTACTGGGCAGGCCCTGCATCTCTACATTTTAACAATGGACTATATTTCTGATCCACTGTAGTTTAAGATCCATTAAATTGTCTTGTCACTAAATAGATTTCAGAATCAACTTAGAAATATTATTGAATAAAATAGCTATTTGACTTTAAACATAAAATTGCTTTCTTTGTTTTTATTAAAAAACATAGAATTGAGTGTTTTGCTTGTGTTTTCACATAGACAGTGTCATGAAGCAAAACTTTATTTTACAGCACAAAATTTTTGTCACCATAAAATATTTGTATCAATAAATTTTGAATAAGGCAAACCTATATCTTCAACAGAGAGATCATTTCTTTGAAAATTACTGAAAGTTGCCATAATATTTCAGACTCAATAAACAAGTAATTAATCTTGAAATTTGATTATTTTGGTGTAATCATGTAGATTCCCCAAAGCATTTTCACTTCCTCATATAATATTTATTAATCTAAACAGTCGTTGTACACCTGCAGAACTACAAATCAACAAAAGAGTGAGATTTAATGTTACATTCAGGTAATGGATGAGGAAATAACTGATTGTTTTCTTTTTCGAAATCCTTTCTTTTTTTTTCAGTTCAGTTCAGTTCCTCAGTCATGTCTGACTCTGCGACCCCATGAACCACAGCACACCAGGCCTCCCTGTCTGTCACCAACTCCCAGAGTCCACCGAAACCCATGTCCATTGAGTCAGTGTATGCAATGATAAAATGTTTATCCATTACCTGTCATGTACTAGCTACTATTTATCAGTATCAACCACATAGATTAATAAACTCATCTTTATCTTGAAACAATTTAAAATATTAAGTTTTAATTATTTATTCATGCTTTCTTAACAGTCCCATTTTGTGTTATGTTATTTCACCTACAACTATAAAATATTATGTTCACCTACAGAAAGAAAGAACTGCATTAGTTTTATGTTGCTGTTATAACAAATTGCCACAAACTTGTAACTTAAAACACTGCAATTTTCCTATAACTCTGGAAGACAGAAATCTTAAATCAGTTTCCTTAGGCTCAAGTTAAGATGTTGGCAGAGCTGAGCTCGTTTTGGTGAATCTAGGGAAGAATGGGTTCCCTTGATTTACCCTGGTCTCTAGAACTGCATTCTTTGGCTCATTGTTTCTTACTGAATTTTCATACCAGCGGCTCCTGAGTAGCATCTATCTCAACAATCAAATATGATTTACCACCCTTTTAAAAGGCTCCTTTCAATATAATTAAGCCTATTCAGACAATCTAGAATAACTTCCCTTTCTCAAAATCCTTAATCACATCTACAAAGTTACTTTTACAATACATAAGGTAATATTCATATGTTCCAGGCATTAGGACCTAGTTACTTATCAGGACCAATATTCAGGCTACCACATTGAAAACAGTAGCTTAAGCAAAACTGAATTCAATTTTTAACATCCTAAAAGTAGAAGTCCAGTCCAGTGCAGTTCAATTCAGTCACTCAGTCATATCCAACTCCTAGCAACACCACGGACTGCAACATGCCAGGCCTCCCTGTCCATTGCCAACTCCTGGAGTTTAATCAAACTCATGTCCATTGAGTGGTTGGTGCCATCCAACGATCTCAACCTCTGTTGACCCCTTTACCTCCCACCTTCAATCTTTACCAGCATCAGGGTCTTTTCAAATGAGTCAGTTCTTCACATCAGGTGGCCAAAGTATTGGTGTTTCAGCTTCAGCATCAGTCCTTCCAATGAATATTCAGGACTATTTCCTTTAGGATGGACTGGCTGTATTTTCTTGCAGTCCAACAGACTCTCAAGAGTTTTCTCCAGCACCACAGTTCAAAAGCATAAATTCTTCAGTCCTCAGATTTTTTCACAGTCCAACTCTTACATCCATGCGTGACTACTGGAAAAAGCATAGCTTTGACTAGATGGACCTTTGCTTGCAAAATAATGCTTCTGCTTTTTATTATGATGTCTAGGTTAGTCATAGCTTTTCTTCCAAGGAGCAAGCGTTGTTTAATTTCATGGCTGCAGTCACCATCTTCAGTGATTTTGGAGCCCAAAACAATTAATTATCTTACTGTTTCCATTGTTTCCCTATCTATTTGCCTTGAATAGATGGGGCCAGATACCATAATCTTAGTTTTCTGAATGTTGACTTTTAAGCCAACTTTTCACTCTCCTCTTTCACTTTCATCAAGAAGCTCTTTAGTTCTTCTTCACTTTCTGCCATAAGGGTGGTGTCATCTGCATATCTGAGATTATTGATATTTCTCCTGGGAATTTTGATTCCAGCTTGTGTTTCATTCAGCCCAGTGTTTCTCATGATGTACTCTGCATTTAAATTAAATAACCAGGGTGACAATATACAGACTTGACATATTCCTTTTCCTGTTTGGAGGTCGTCTGTTGTTTCATGTCCATTTCTAACAGTTGCTTCCTGACCTGCATACAGATTTCTCAAGAGACAGGTCAGGTGATTTGGAATTCCCATCTCTTTCAGAATTTTCCACAGTTTGTTGTGATCCACACAACAAACAAGATTTTGGCATAGTCAATAAAGCAGAAATAAATGTTTTTCTGGAACTCTCTTGCTTTTTCTATGATCCAATAGATGTTGGCAATTTGATATCTCATTCCTCTGCCTTTGCTAAATACAGTTTGAACATCTGGAAGTTCACAGTTCACATACTACTGAAGCCTGGCTTGGAGAATTTTGAGAATTACTTTGCTAACTAGATCTCAATCCCATATTCCTGTCTAGCTGTATAGAAGGCTAGGGATAAAACTGTTTAGATAATTACATTGCTGCCCATATAAAATTGGATTATTGAAGTAGAAAATAGGAATTTGATACTAGGATCAGCTGTTATATATTAACACTTACTATAAGCCTATACTTTTTGGTATATCTGTATACATGTGTTATTAAGTCAGTAACTGTATCATCTGTTAGTAAGACCATTGCTAACACAACAAAATACCAATTTTTGCTTTTGAAATACATCATTTTTAAAAATAGAAGTCTTGCTGTTGGTGCTGTCTGGGGAAAAAAAAAAGGAGATTGGATATGTGCCAGTCATCCTGTATAAGAAATACATAGTAGTTGTCATTGTGTCATGTAATATAGTCTACAAACACTAAAATTAGAATGAAAATGTTGGAAATGAAAACTCTGAAGCATTTGTGTACATGAAGATGATTCACATTATTTGTTCTTCCAAAAGATTAGAGAATTATTCTGCCAGGATTTTTGGCAGAAATTTGAAAACAGTATATCTATTTTAGTTCTATCTCCTAGTAAGATGGCTAAGACCTGACTGACAATTCTAGCACAGAGACATTTTAAATACATTTTTTTCTAACAAAATATACTTTTAACATGGGAATATATAAAGAAATTATGTTTAGAAGAGACACAAAAACTTCTGAAAAATTCTAAAACAAAATGACTTTTCATGTTTGGGTTTTTTCTTAAGATACCCTGAAATGACTTTGTTTTCTTTCCAACATTGTCAGTGCTACTTATTGTGAGTCAGACCTAAGTGATCTCTTGTTTTTATACTTTTAGTTTTCTAGAGCTGTTTACAGTAAAAATTGCGTCTAAACAGAGTTGCTTCTGGGTGGCAGAAACCACGTTGCTTTGCTTTGAGGTTTCAAACATCAGAGGTAACTCTAAATTGTTCAGCTAAGTGCCTTGCTGAACAACAAAGGGTCACTCTTCTCTGTAGCTCTCCACCTCACTTGCTGCTCCTTCTTAGGTGCTTTTGGAACATCTTTCTCTCTGATTCTTCTTAAATGTTTCTGTTTATCATAGTCAGTTTTTCTCCTCTCTTTTTCACCGTCTCCCTGGGAGAGTGTATTGTCTTTATCTTGCTTATGACTTACATATCTGTATCCCTACTTCAAATCTCTCCTGTAATCTCCAGTCCTGTAAGTTTATATGTCTACTAAAATTTTCCACTTAAATGTCTCACAGGTACCTACAACAAAGTCAGTTCTAGGCTAAAGACTCCCTCACTCCCTACAAATATGCTTTTCCTCTATTGTTTGTTTTATTACTAAAAAGCAGAATTATCCACTTGAAGGCTGAGATAGGAAATCAGGGTTCACTCTATGTCTTATCATTTGTGTTCTCACTACTCATCACAAGGTGTCAAATCACCATGCTCTGCAAACCTTCATTCCAAAATATTTCTAGAATCTCTACACATCCAAATGCATCTACACATCCAGCTGATATTTTGCAGTAAGCAACAGCTTTGCAACTGGATTCAAAATCAATTGGATCACCCTTCTCCTAGTCCTCCCCCTGCATTGCAAAAACACACTCTTCTGAAAACTCCTATCTGACCATGTGTGTGCTCTCTTAAAACTCTTGGGTTAACCTCTGTTAAAAAAAGCTTTCCCTAATTCGGCTTCTGTTTTTCCCTCCAGATAAATCTCTTTCTTCTCACTCTAATTTCAATTTACTAAACAGTTTTAGTAAATTCCTAAACATGCTATGTGCTTTCTTAAATATATGTATTTATTGTAGAAATAATAAGATCTGTTCTTTTACCTGAGCATTCCTTTAATTAAAATATTTGTCCTTTGGTGTCATTTTAATTGTTTCATCCCTTACTATTTTCTACAATGTGGTAAAATTTAATACACATATTTGTTATACTTCAGTGATACTCTCTTTTCTGTTCTACTCTCAGAAAAAAAGCTTCACACACAGCTTCTAAATGATAATATAAATGAATATAGTAAACTTATGCTTATCTCTTCTTTTACTTTTAAGAGATAGTTTCTGACAAAATCTCTATTTAGGTGATTAAAAAAATAATAATGCCGAGTATCTGAGAGTTGAGGTGTATATTGGGGAAGAGTGAACATAAATGGAAATGATAATGAAGATTCCTGTGGGTTCTCCTTAACTTTCTTTCTTAAAAGTGGCCTGAGAAGAGGAAAAAGATGGGGAGAGTGAAACTCCTCACACTTTAGGTTTCTTTGATTCAGGAAACAAGCAGAAGGACCTTGATTGTAGTCTTTCATTTTGGGTCTGTTCCATATGAGGTAGAAAGCCTCCTCAAATTGATTAGTTTATCTTTCATAGAAATATTAGGAATATTAATTCATTTTCATCATTATCCACAGGGACTTCTGAATTTTCATTGCTTCTCCTTTATACACTTTTCTGATTCCATCTCTATCAGTTCTGTTCAGTTCAGTCGCTCAGTAGTGTCCAACTTTTTGTGACCCTATGAATCGCAGCACGCCAGGCCTCCCTGTCCATCACCAACTCCCGGAGTTCGCTAAGACTCATGTCCATCGAGTCGATGATGCCATCCATCCATCTCATCCTCTGTCGTCCCCTTCTCCTCCTGCCCCCAATCCCTCCCAGCATTAGAGTCTTTTCCAATGAGTCAACTCTTCCCATCAGGTGGCCAAAGTACTGGAGATTCAGCGTCAGCATCAGTCCTTCCAATGAACACCCAAGACTGATCTCCTTTAGAATGAACTAGTTGGATCTCCTTGCAGTCCAAGGGACTCTCAAGAGTCTTCTCCAACACCACAGTTCAAAAGCTTCAATTCTTCAGTGTTCAGCTTTCTTCACAGTCCAACTGTCACATCCATACATGACCACTGGAAAAACCATAGCTTTGACTAGACGGACCTTTGTTCACAAAGTAATATCTCTGCTTTTGAATATGTTATCTAGGTTGGTCATAACTTTCCTTCCAAGGAGTAAGCATCTTTTAATTTCATGCCTGCAGTCACCATCTGCAGTCAATTTGGAGCCCAAAGGAATAAAGTGTGATACTGTTTCCACTGTTTCCGCATCTATTTCCCATGAAGTGATGGGACCAGATGCCATGATCTGAGTTTTCTGAACATTGAGCTTTAACCCAGCTTTTTCACTCTCCTCTTTCACTTTCATCAAGAGGCTTTTTAGTTCGTCTTCACTTTCTGCCATAAGGGTGGTGTCATCTGCATATCTGAGGTTGTTGATATTTCTCCCGGCACTCTTGATTCCAGCTTGTGCTTCTTCCAGCCCAGCATTTCTCATGATGTACTCTGCATAAAAGTTAAATAAACAGGGTGACAGTATACAGCCTTGATGTACTCCTTTTCCTATTTGGAACCAGTGTGTTGTTCCATGTCCAGTTCTAACTGTTGCTTCCTGACCTGCATACAATTTTCTCAAGAGGCAGATCAGGTGGTCTGGTATTCCCATCTCTTTCAGAATTTTCCACAGTTTATTGTGATCCACACAGTCAAAGGCTTTGGCATAGTCAATAAAGAAGAAATATATTTTTTTCTGAACTCTCTTGCTTTTTCCATGATCCAGCAGATGGTGGCAATTTGACCTCTGGTTCCTCTGCCTTTTCTAAAACCAGCTTGAACATCTGGAAGTTCACAGTTCACGTATTGCTGAAGCCTGGCTTGGAGAATTCTGAGCATTAGTGCAGTTGTGAAGTAGTTTGAGCCTTCTTTGGCATTGCCTTTCTTTGGGATTGAATGAAAACTGACCTTTTCCAGTCTTGTGGCCACTGCTGAGTTTTTCAAATTTACTGGCATATTGTGTGCAGCTGTTTCACAGCATCATCTTTCAGGATTTGAAATAGCTCAACTGGAATTCCATCACCTACACTATCTTTGTTCATAGTGATGGCCCACTTGACTTCACATTCCAGGATGTCTGGCTCTAGGTGAGTGATCACACCTTCGTGATTATCTTGGTCGTGAAGATCTTTTTTGTACAGTTCTGTGTATTCTTGCCACCGCTTCTTAATATCTTCTGCCTCTGTTAGATCCATACCATGTCTGTCCTTTACCAAGCCCATCTTTGCATGAAATATTCCCTTAGTATCTCTAATTTTCTTGAAGAGCTCTGTAGTCTTTCCCATTCTGTTGTTCTCCTCTCTGTATCACATACATTATTTTTGTCTATTGTCTTATGTATGGAATATATTTCTTTTTATTTTTTTATTTGTTATATATAACTTCTTAAATGTAAGAAAGCATTTTCACAGATTAACCTTTACTGGATCAAAAGTGTCTAATGTGAAAGAAATTTAATAGATTAAAAGGGGCCAGATTCCAAGGACTGGACTGGAATGAATTCACTTCAGAAAACCTAGATCATAGAAATCATGGAGAGCTGTTTTCTTAACATTGAAACAAAAATGGCAATAACAGCAACAATAATAATGATAAGGGAAGTAAAATTCGCTTTACCTTGTTGTTTGAAATTCATGTAGAAGGCAAAGAGCATTCCAAAATATTGAAATGTTCAGTGAGAATTGCCTCACAACACCCACTAGAAATGTGGAGAGATTGGATAAAGAAATACCGCGTGGATCACTATAAGATAATATATCCACAAATCAGTTTCAAGTAGCACAATTATTAAAGGTGAAAATGCTGTTCCAACAGTAAGTTGAGCACGTATGCCCTAGGAACCCATCTTCTAGACCTCTAAATAAAGCAACAGAAGGAAGAAATGAATATGCTAAAAGAGAGATAAGTACGACAATAATAAATTAAATCCAAGTCTGGAAGAATAAGGAAAAGTACCTTCTAGGTAGGAATATTCAACTAAAAGAGTTAAACATGAACTTGTTCTTTTTTTTTTTTTTCATAAATTGTATTGGGCTTCCCTAGTAGCTCAAGTAGTAAAACATCTGCCTGCAATGCGGGAGATCCAGGTGAGATACCTGGGTTGGGAAGATCCACTGGTAAAGGAAATGGCAACCCACTCCAGTATTCTTACCTTGAGAATTTCATAGACGGAGGAGCTTGACAGGCTACAGTCCATGGGACTACAAAGAGTGGGACACAACTGAGGTACTAACACACACATTCTGAACTCAATTATTTAATATTTCTTGCTAAAGCATATCATAAAGAGCAATACCATTACATTAATAATTAATTCAGTCAAGACAAACAAAGGATGCTAAAAGTAATGATAAAAGTTAAAAAAATAATGAAATATTTATATACTTTTCCCCAAAATATTTACTGATTATAACAAAAAAATGTAGATGACTACAGTGAAGTCATCAGACATGTCTTTAGTCAAGGGATCAATGTTAATGTCACCAATAATGGGGGAAATTAAATTGTGTGCCATATAATGGATGCAATAAGAAGAATCCATCATTATTTCTGACTTCTATGGTATTTTTCCAAATAATCATTATCAGAATTAAATCATGAGGAAACATTAAATAAAGCCAAATAGATCCCTATTCCTCAAAATAATGGCTATAATCATCAAAAGTTTCAAGATCATCAGTATCAATACTAGACTGTAGAGAACTGTTCTACATTGAAGAAAGCTGAGGAAAGAGTAACAGAATGAAATAATTATCCTGGATTAAATTGTTTGGTTAAATCACTGCAGATGGTGACTGCAGCCATGAAATTAAAAGACACTTACTCCTTGGAAGGAATGTTGTGACCAACCTAGACAGCATATTAAAAAGCAGAGACATTACTTTGGCAACAAAGGTCTGTCTAGTCAAGGCTATGTTTTTTTCCAGTAGTCGGGTATGGATGTGAGAGTTGGACTATGAAGAAAGCTGAGCACAGAAGAATTGATGCTTTTGAACTCTGCTATTGGAGAAGACTCTGGAGAGTCCCTTGGACCACAAGGAAATCCAGTCTGTCCTAAAAGAGATCAGTCCTGGGTGTTCATTGGAAGGACTGATGTTGAAGCTGAAACTCTGATACTTTGGCCACCTGATGCAAAGAACTGACTCATTTGAAAAAACCCTGATGCTGGGAAAGATTGAAGGAAGGAGGAGAGGGGACAACAGAGGATGAGATGGTTGCATGGCATCACCTACTCAATGGACATGAGTTTGTGTAAACTCTGGGAGTTGGTGATGGACAGGGAGGTCTGGCATGCTGCAGTCCATGTGGTCCAAAGAGTCGGACATGACAGAGTGACTGAACTGAACTGATGAAGGACATTTTTGGGAAAATGATGGAATCATAAATGGTGATTATAAATTATTATAATATTATACAATTATTTTAACCAAGAATTTTGGTAGCAGAGACCTGGTTGAGGCAAAATATATTTAATGTGGTTCAGGAGACAGGATCCAGGGAGACATGCAGTAGTAATCTCGAGCT